>NC_080425.1:8581305-8826305 GCF_029873635.1 Malania oleifera | reverse complement strand
GAGGGGTATCAACGCTTGAGCTTTGATGAATTATCCCTTTTTCTTGAAGGAAGAGACCCAAGGTGTGGTTGAAATATTCCATGCCATTGTTAGTACGCAAGATTTGAATCTTGGTGTGAAATTGTGTTTGGACCATGGCATAAAAGTTAATAAACACCAAATGTACTTCAGACTTACCTTTTAACAAGTAGACCTAACAAGTGCGAGTGTGATCATCAATGAATGTCACAAACCATTTTGTGTGAGTGCGATTAGAAATCCGGGAAGGTCCCCACACATCACTATGAATGATTGTGAAAGGTTTTGTGGGTTAGTATTTGGATTTTGGGAATGAAGTTCTTCGGTGTTTTGCGAGTTCACACACTTCAAATTGAACATCAAGAGACAATTTATTCGAACATAGCGAAGGAAATAAATGACACATGTACTGAAAATTGGGGTGACCCAACCAAGAATGCCATAACATTAGGTCACTATTCTTAGGTATAAAGACAAAATTACTTTGACACTGATCACTCATTTTGGCTTCCTCAAAGTAGTAGATTCCCTCATACTCCTTAGCACTGCCAATCGTCGTCCCCGATGACAGGTCCTGAAAAACACAATGAGATGAAATAAATTTAGCAGAGCAATTGGAGTGTTTAGTGAGTTAGCTAACAGACAAAAGATTACAAGATAATTTTGGAACATGAAGAACAGACTCTAAAGTAATCGAGTCAGAAATCCGAATACTCCCTTTTCCGCAACAGGAGCAAGAGATCTGTCAGCGATTTTGACTCTTAGGTTACCAGCACATGGGGTATATGATAAGAAAAGGTTATAAGAGTCTCTTATATGGTTAGAGGCTCCAGAATCTATAAGATTCTGTCAAATGTTGAGCCCTCTGGTACCATGGCTGTAGCTTCCTTCAACATGACTTTGCACCTTGCCTCTTCACGCCTCACTTCAGCAAACACTTCCCGAGTGGATGGTAGAGGTCTACGGCTAAGAATCCTTCCTCGTACATCATCTAAATCTCGATTAAGGCCTGCAAGGAACTCAAAAACTCTCTCCTTTTCCAATCTCTTCTTGAACAACGCACTGTCCTCAACACAGCGCCATTCTTCTTCGCTGCTTAAATCCAATTCTTGCCATAGTGCCAGCATCTCCATGTAGTAGTCTATCACCTCCCTCTCGCCTTGTTTCATTTGTCATAGGCGTGTCTTAAGTTCAAGACTTGGGAAGCATTCTCCTCGTCAGAGTAGGTTTCTCGGACTGCATCCCACACCTCTTTTGCTGTGGGCAGGAACATATATGTTTTCTTGACAGTTGGCTTCATGGAGTTGATAAGCCATGAGGTAATCAAGGTATTATCCGATCTTCATTTCTGGAGTGCCACAACATTCGTTGAATCAAGTTTCTTTGAGTCGCCGGTAAGGTACCCGAGCTTTCCTCTACCATCGACTACGAGTTTCACGAACTAGGCCCATTCTCAGAAATTCTTCCCGTTCAGTTTTTCTGCCGATAGTTGGACAGAAGAGCCATCTAGTCCATTCGAACTGATGATGGCATTGGTTCGACTCATTTGATTCTCTAAGGTTGTCGACTCTCAACTATTGATGGAGTTGTCCCCCATAGTTAGCTTGGTTTAGGAAAAAATCAGCTCTGATACCATGTAGAGAATGAGAATGAATCAATTGTGTATTCAATTGTGTATTCTATACATACTTGGGTCCCAAATTAACATGTACACGGAGAATAAAATATGGAAAAACAAAAGAGGACACAACTTGCAGTTGAGATGTGTAGTTTAGCTTCGGTGGGGGGGTCTCAATTTATAGCCTCTGGCTTGTGGCAAGATCTCATGGTAGGCGGTGGTGGCTCACCCACCATGGTAGGTGGCCATCATTCACCAACCGTGGCCTTCGTTCACACTACTGGCCGTCATTCACCAACCGTGGTCGTCGTTCACACTGTAGGGATTTCTACACTATTATTTGATTCATTTGTTTGGGAAGAAATGGTAGAATCTTTAAAGTTGTTGCCACTTCCAATAATATGCTTTCGAGCAGAGTGGTCTTCCTAGAGTCCCTTTGTTGCTCAACAAATTGATTTTTCCAACATGTTTCCTTGGAAGATATGTAGCAGGGTTGGTTGGCGTCACTCTATTTATTTATTTTGTATTTACTTTCTTTCTTTTAGTTGTTTTCCGTTTGTAATTGGAGGATATCTTCTTCTCCATGGTTTTTTCTTTGTTTTATCTTTTTCATTATTGTGCTCCTCTCTTCCTTTATACAATTTTTTGTTTATCAAAAATGAAAAAATGAGAGATTTTCTTTGGTCAAGGGAGGGTGAGAGGTGGGATCATCTTGTGAGTTTGGAGGTCATCTACAGGTCTAAGGAAGAGGTGGGGCTGGAGGATCTTGGCAAGTGTTTATGGCGTTTTTGGAAGAACTTTGCTATGGGGAAGTATGTTTTTTAGTTTTCTTTCCTTCTATTTTTCATCTTACTATGCAATTTGCATCCTTATTTCTTCTTCTCTTATTATTGATAGTGCTACTTTTGTTTCTTGGGACTTTCAGTTTCATTAGAATATGAATGGTAGGGAAATGGAGGAGCTATCCTCACTACTAAGTTTGCTGGATTCTTATCTGGATTCCCTTGATAAGGATGTTAGGAGTCGTTTGGATTCCTATGGGGGTTTTCCTCGCATATCTTTTTTTCACTTCTTAACCAGACCTCATTCATTTCCTTTTGCGGATCGAGTGTGAAAAGCTAAAACTCCTGTAAAGGTAAAGTTATTTGTGTGGATGATGATTCTTAATTGAGATAACAACAACAATCTATTGTGGATTAGAACACCTTAAATGGTTGGTCATTTATCCGCATGTATGTGTTATAAGTTACACTAGCAATGAGGATCATTCATTTATTTCTATTCTGTTGTGTGGCTTGGTTCTTATGGGACAAACTTTTCGGATTGTTAGGAGTGTCGCATTTGTCCTCATTCTTTGGATGCTTTTTTGTTGATTAGTTTTTAGAGGGTTTGATGGCAAAAGAATTCAAGGATTATGTGGCAGCTTGCAGTTTTTGCTGTTATATGGGCACTTCAGCAAGAAAGCAATTCTCTCATATTCTTAGTGATCACATTTCATCTCCTGATTTGATATGGGACCCCAAAAAAAAAAAGGTTTCCATGTTTGTTTCCTTTTTGCTTTTGATTCATTTCCATTATTATTTTCAAAATGTCTCTCATTCTTGTACATTCTTCTCTCTTAATAAATTTCCTTTAAAAAAAAAAGGAGGAAGATGCATTGTTGTAATGCTGCAAAACATTAGGGGTTATATAAGCATATTGCCATATCTTGAATTCCACGAGAAGAATCAGAAGTAAAATTAAAGTTCAGGGAGCTTTGTGTATCTTTCCAATAATTAGGGCAAAAGACATTGACCTCCCCTGAGGTTTCAAAAATTCCAGAAACCTCCCCTGAGATTTTAAGAATTCCAAATACCTCTCCCGAAGTTTGTTAAAAAGACACAAATCTCTCCTTGTATTTTGCAAAAAAACAAGTTTTTTTAAGGGAGGTCTCTATCTTTTTGACAAACCTCAAGGGAAAGGTCTGTCATTTTTTGAAACCTTAGGAAAGGTTCGTGTCATTTTTGAAACCTCAGGAGAGGTCTGTCTTTTTAAGAAACCTCAAGGGAGGTGTCTTTTGTCCTAAATTATATAATTATCTAGAGCTGAGATCAAAAAACAAAATTTCTCAAGAGAAAAATCAACACACAATGGAATAAATATAACAACAACAAAACCAAGCCTTAGTCCCACTAAGTGGGGTTGGCTATATGAATCCTTTTCCGCCAATTTATGCGATCATGGACCATTTCTTTTGATAGATTCAAGGATTTTCCTTACTCACTATCTCCTCCCAAGTTATTTTAGGTCTACCCCTACCCCTTCTACTGCCCCCCATAGTAACTAAGTCACTTTTCCTCACAGGTGCACTATAAGGCCTACGTTGCAAGTGTCCATACCATCTGAGTCGTCCCTCCCTTATCTTATCTTCTATAGGAGCTACACCTAACTTACCACGAATATGTTCATTCCTTAATTTATCTTTCAATGTTATACCACTCATCCATCTAAACATTTTCATCTCGGCAACTTTTACTTTTGAGATATTATGTTTCTTCGTCGCCCAACATTCCGATCCATATAGAATAGCTGGTCTTATAGCTGTCCTACAAAACTTCCCTTTCAATTTTAAGGGTATTCTACGATCACATAGCACACTTGAAGGACTTCTCCATTTTACCCAACCTACTTTAACTCTATGCATTACATCATCTTCAATTTCTCCTTCAGCGTGCATAATAGATCCAAGGTATCGAAATCTATAAGTGCTATTTATTTCTTCATCATCAAGTTTAACTTTGTCTCCAATATTCCTCCTATCATTACTAAAATTACATTTCATATATTCTTTTTTATTTCTACTTATCCTAAAGCCTCTAGATTCCAAAGACTCTCTCCATAATTCTAACTCAGCCTCTACTCCGTCCCTAGTTTCGTCAATTAATACAATATCATCTACAAACAATAGACACCATGGAACCTCCTTTTGAATACTCTTAGTCAATTGGTCCATCACTAAAGCAAAAAGATAAGGGCTCAAAGTAGATCCTTGATGTACACCTATGGTAATTGGAAATTCTCTAGTTTCTCCATCTATAGTTCTTACACTACTCCATCATACATATCCTTAATGACATCGGTATACCTACAACATACACCCTTTTTTTCTAAAACCCACCATAGAACTTCCCTAGGTATCCTATCATATGCTTTCTCAAGGTTAATAAATATCATATGCAAGTCCCTCTTCTTTTCCCTAAACTGTTCCATTAATCTTCTTAAAAGATAAATAGCTTCCGTGGTAGATCTCCCAGGCATAAAACCAAATTGATTTTCTGAGATCTTCGTTTCTAACCTTAATCTTTGTTCAACTACCATTTCCCATAGTTTCATCATATGACTCATAAGTTTAATTCCACGATAGTTATTACAATTTTGAACATCTCCTTTATTTTTGTATATAGGTATTAAAGTGCTTTTCTTCCATTCATCTAACATTTTCTTAGTATTTACAATTGTATTAAATAAATTAGTTAACCATATAATTTCATTATCATCCAAGCATTTCCAAACTTCAATTGGGATGTTATTTAGTCCCATAGCTTTCCCATTTTTCATCCTTTTTAGTGCAAACTTAACTTCGTTGACTCTAATTTTGCGAATAAATCTTATAATTTTAGTCTTTTCCTCATTTGACAATTCTAAGTTTAAGCCTTCTATTTGGTTTTCGTTAAACAACTTACTAAAGTATCTTCGCCATCTTTCTTTAATATCTTCGTCCTTAACCAAGACAATATCATCCTCACTTTTTATACATTTTACTTTTCTTAAGTCCTTGCTCTTCCTTTCTCCAGCTTTAGCAAGTTTAAAAATACCTTCTTCCCCTTCTTTTGTACCTAATCTATCATACAAAATATTAAATGATCTATATTTAGCTTCACTAACGGCCCTTTTTGCATCTCTTCTTGTCTCGTTATATTTTTCAAAGTTATCTTTGTTTCTACATTTTTGCCACGTTTCATACCAAATTCTTTTTGTCTTTATGATTTTTTGTACATCTTTATCCCACCACCAACTCTCTTTGCCATTCGAGAATCTTCCCCTTTATTCACCTAAAATCTCTTTTGCTATCTTTTAAATAAAGCTAGCTAATCTATTCCAAAGAGTATTTGTATCTATCCCATCCTCTAAGGTCAAATCCCCATCTTTGATCATTTTATCTTTAAATTTTATTATATTTTCTCCTTTCAGGTTCCACCATCTAGTTCTCCTACACTGGTTTATTTTATTCTTTTTCTTCCATTTTTTAATACATATATCTAACACTAAGACTCTATGTTGTGTGGTTAGGCCTTCACCTGGAATAACCTTACAATCCTTGCATGATAAACGATCTACCCTCCTAGTTAAAAAAAATCTATTTGACTTCTATTTTGTCCACTTTTAAAGGTTATTAAGTGTTATTCTCTCTTCTTAAAGCAAGTATTCATTATACTAAAATCATATGACATAGTGTCACGGTCCGACTATTTTCACACCCTTGTGAAAAGCCGTGCAGCGCTAGCTGAAGCACTCTTGCTTAACTAGCTAGCCTATCGTTTACCAACATTACTTTCATTAGCATTCATTCAAATAGTAGCGGAAACAATAATTAATTCATGAAAGTAGTAGCAAACAAGCAGTAAACATTGAAGCAAACGTAATTCATTAACACCACCTCCGTTGACATTGTGTGCTTAGCGAGGGAGGCAAGTAGGCTAAACACGTTGACAAAAGCTAATGAGTTTTACAATGACTGATGAACACTCACCCTCCCCTAAAGAGCTTTCTAGGCCATTCCCACTCTAGCACTAGGAAACATCAAAGTGACCGAGAAGTCATACTGCCTTATTTGGCATACAAAGACACTGCTAGCAGAAAATAACCCTGCACTAGTATTTACATGATGGAAACTCATCCCAAGCGCACGAGATAAGCGGTCACAGGCAAGCAAAATGCCCTGAACAAGCTTAGCTCGTGACATTCTTCCCCACTTATGCGATCGATGTCCTCGTAGACTTTGGCGGTAGGCACACTTCAAGTTTTTCCACAAACGGTTGAATATCTTCCGTAGAAATCCAGCTGATTTCTTTGTCATCAAGGCATTTCCACTTCACTGAGAACTTCTGCCGCTTTGAGGATATGAACTTTCTGTCTGCAAGGATCTCTTCAACTTCACGTCTATCAAGTTACACTGTCTTCAACTCTGCTCTGTTGGACTGACTTCTACTCAGGTCATTGGTGTTGGCGTTGAACGGCTTGAGGCAGCTGACATGAAACCGTGGTCTTCTCCTCTGATCTGCCCACTTCTTCATCTGCTTAGAAGCTTTCTCCAAATTGGCTCCGGCAAACTCTGCATTCTGTCTCCATTCTCTGGTGAAGATGTACGCCCTGGAACTCTTTCGTTTGTACGGCTCGCCCACTGTGTGAGGTAATAGCAGCAGCTGGCCTATAACAAGCTCAAAAAAGGCTCTTGTTGGTTGTTGAGCTCCTTTGGGCATTGCCACAGAACGAAGCCACATCAAGTAGTTGCACGTCATTCTTCTGGTTGTCATTGACAAAATGGCACAAGTACTCTTTCAGTAGCCCTCTGAATCTCTTCATCTGTCCGTCTGTCTGTCAGTGAGAACTCGAAAAGATGTCAATATGTGACCTGAATATCCTGAAAAATTCTACCAAGAAGTTGTTAGTGAACATTAAGTCTCAGTCACAAATAATAACTTGGGGAACACCCCAATGTTTCACAACAGTCACAAGGAACACTTGTGTCGTCTCCTTTGCCGAACAGTAATTTGGTGCAGCCATTAGAGTACCATACTTCTTCCGCTCCCCCTTGTCTTGTTGGCAAGTGAGACAAGTTCTGGTATAATCAACCACATCATCCCATGAGTGCGGCCAACAATACCTCCCCAGTAGTCCTGTCATTGGAGTCATTCTCCGCAAATACCCCTCAACAAACTTCCTGCAATATCTAGTAAGGCCAAGAAAGGAATGCAACTCCTTCACTGTCGTGGGGATCTTCCGTTCTTGAATCATCCTTACCTTCTCCATACCCCTCCAGATACGACCTTGTTCAACCACATAACCAAGGAATTTGTTGCTCCACTGAGCGAAAGAGCACTACTCTTTCTTCACATCCGGACCGTTTCCCCTCAGCCTGTTGAACACTTTCAGTAGATGCTCTTCATGTTTCTTCTGAAACAACACCGATGCTCCCAACGGTGTTTTGGAAGGGCGAACACATCCCGCTTCCAATTCATCAAGTTGTTTCCCCAACCCTACTATCTTTGGAGGCGCAATCCGACATGGCCCTTTAGCAGGTGGTTTCACTCCTAATAACAACTCGATCTCATGCTCCACAGTCCATCGTGAAGGCAAATTGCGAGGCAGCTTATCCAACAACACCTCCTTATCTTCATCCAACACCGCTTGGATGGTTGTAGGCTCCAGCTCTTGGCCTACTTCTTTGTCTACCACTACCGTGGCTAGACGTGTCTGCTCACCCTGACCCAATCCCTCATTGAGTTGTATGGCTGAAAGGGACTTCCCGTCGTCTCCTTTCGTTGCAACAACTTGCACCATGCACGAGTGATCTCCCATCAAACACAGGGAACCAGCCGAAGGCATCAGCACTGCCCTTGTCCCCCTTAGAAACTCCATTCCTAGAATGACTAGAAAGTCATCCAATGGCACCGCTGTGAAATTCGCATGACCTTCCCACTGTCCAAGCTTTACAGCCACTTGCTTGGCTACTCTCAGAGTAGGCTAGGCTACAGAGTTAACTGCTTTCATGCGTCCTGTATCCTTCTCTAAGGATAAGTTGAGTCTCCATGCTTCTAACTGTGAAACAAAATTGTGAGTAGCCCCTGTATCCACCATAGCGCAGCTACTCTTCCCATTGATCCTGAAGTCCACAAACATTAATCCTTTTACTTATGTAACTTTCGGTGCTTTTGCCTGCTTTTCCAATGCGCTCACCAGCCGCACTAAACCCACCCTTGGGGCATTATCCTCTTCCTCCTCGCTTTCCAACTCTTTTCCCGAAGTGGAAGCTTATAAGGCATTGAGTAATCCTTTGTGTTGACATTCACTCAATCTGTGAGATCCACCACAGAAGTAGCATGAAATTTTACTCTTCCCCTTTCCATTGGGTGTGTTGAACCCTTGAGACGACAAAACTTCCTTTGAGGTTGATGATTTAAAGTCAGCTCCCCCACTCTTGGGTTTGCCTTTTTTAAAAGACTTTCCACTGTTTCCCTCTCCACCAAACTGTTTAGACGAAGTAGTATCATTACCAACGTAGTCAGTCAAGCGTTCTGCAGCAGCTTGTGCAGTTGACACTTGACAAGTCTTGAACTCTTTGCCTATGAAGTTTTGTTCTTGCCCACGGTTTCATCCCCTCTAGAAAATAGAACTTGTCCTTCTCTGACATATCCCGGATATCCAACATCAAAGCAAAAAATTGTTTCACATATTCCCTGATCGACCCTGTATGTTTGAGATCTCTCAGTTTTCTCCTTGTATTATACTCAACATTCTCAGGAAAGAATTGGGCCTTGAGCTCTCTCTTCAAGACTGCCCAACTATCGATTACACAGCTTCCATTTTCAATTTCTTTGTACTTGGTACGCCACAACAGTTTGGCATCACCAACCAAGTACATGGTCGCAGTATCCACCTTTGCTTGTTTTGAGGCCATCCTCACAGCGCGAAAGTACTGCTCCACATCAAACAAGAAGTTCTCTAACTCCTTGGCATCCCGGGCACCCCCATACGTCTTGGGTTCTGGTACCTTGGTCTTGCTAACTCCCAAAGTATTGGAGTTCCCCATAGCAAGAACCATCAAATTCACCTTTGTATCCAGATTAGCCATTCGCGACTGTAAAGTTTCAACTGTGTAGCGAAAGTCCTCTGACATCTCACCTAACAAGCTTGCTTGATGCTTTTGTGATCTCATCACTTCATCAACAAGTTCTCTCATCTGAGCCACCTCCGTGGCCACCGTGTCAGTTGTTGCCTCAACCTGTGCTTCTAGCACGCTGATCCACTCAACATTGTTTGGTGCCATGGTCACTTACCAAAGCTTTCCAAATCCCACAACGAAGGTAACTGAATCCATGTAGCAACTGAGCCTTGGCTCTGATACCAAGTGTCACGGTCCGACTATTTTCACACCCTTGTGAAGGGTCGTGCGGCACTAGCTGAAGCACTCTTGCTTAACCAGTCAGCCTATCATTTACCAACATTAATCCACGAAACACTTTCATTAGCATTCATTCAAATAGCAGCAGAAACAGTAATCAATTCATGAAAGTCGTGGCAAGCAAGCAGTAAACATTGAAGCAAACGTAATTCATTAACAACACCTCCGTTGACATTGTGTGCTTAGCGAGGGTGGCAAGTAGGCTAAACATATTGACAAAAGCTAGCGAGTATTACAATGACTAATGAACACTCACCTCCCCTAAAGAGCTTTCTAGGTCATTCCCACTCTAGCACTAGGAAACATCAAAGTGACCAAGGAGTCATACGGCCTTATTTGGCATACAAAGACACTACTAGCAAAAAATAACCCTACACTAGCATTTACATGATGAAAACCCATCCCAAGCACACGAGATAAGCGGTCACAGGCAAGCATAATGCCCTGAACAAGCTTAGCTCATGACACATAGCAAAGTCTAAGATCATCTCCCCAGACTCATTTTTGTCTCCATATTCATATCCTCTATGTATCCTCTCATAATTTTTATTATCTTTTCGAACGTGTCCATTCAGATCTCCTCTTATAAATATTTTCTCAGTCCCTCGTATGCCTTGTATAATACTATCTATATCTTCCCAAATAATATAAAAGAACCTCTGTTAAAACTTGCAAATAATGTTAGCTAACAAGTCAAGGTTTGCTTGCAATAGTGATTATATAGCATGCAAATAAAACTATAGTAAATGAAAAAGAATATTTACAGGATTCTGGGAATGACCAAAAGCTAAGAAATTCATATGCACACACTGTTATATCTATCATTTATTTTCAGGAAAAAAAAAAAGAAAAAAGTAACTAAGTCCTTTAGTTGACTTATGAGTTTGATTTGAGCTAGATTAATATTATTTCTTCTCTTTTTTTCCTCTATGAGTGTGTTTAGGGAATTTTGGGGGGGGGGGGGGGTGGATATATATCAAGAATCATAATCACTTCCAAAAAATTAACATTTTTCTCTCTAACGTCTCCAAAACATGAAGAAAATATGTCGTTGTTAGTATAGTTGACAACTGCACTGCATCCAGTTTCAACTCCATTCATTTATCTTAAGATGAATTGAGCGGCTTCACATGACTTACTCCACTCTATAACATCATTCTCAACCAACTTAACCTAATATTCAAAAGAGAGTAGTTTCCCATGGACCAAAATAATTCCTTTAACCTAATTGGATGAAAAACACCTCAACGTCATTCAAGAAACGTGTCGCATACCTAGTTGAGACCATTACCCCATATTGTTGGGTTCCAGGCACTTTTACCATGGCCCAACCCCTTTTAGGTTCAAAAAACATGTTGCAACATAAACATAACGTAAATAAAAGGGCAGCCCAATGCACAAAGCTCCCACATACGCAGGGTTCGAGGAAGGGACAAATCCTGATGGGTCTATAGTATGCAGCTCTACCTTGCATTCTTGCAAGAGGCTTTTCCAAGCCTCGAAATTGTGACCTCTAGGTCAAATGGCAACAACTTCACCATTGCACCTAGGTCCCCCTTCAATGCAAACACCCCTTGGATCCACATTTGGAGGACAGCAGCCCCTTCAAAGGTTGTCTTTTTTGCTTGGAAGTCCGCACATGGAAATATTTTAACTCTCGATAATCCGCAGAAAAAGGGCCACTAGTCACGAATCAGTGTTTCCTATGTATGGCTGATGCAGAATCAGTCCACCATATTCTTCTCCACTGCCCCTGGACAAGGAACTTGTGGGATTTGGCTCTTTCCTTGGATGACCAGCAATGGATTACAACAAATTCAATTGGAGGGGAGATTTGGGCTTGGAAAGGCATCAAAGCCACAAAGGAGGAGCAAAAGGCTTTGAACCTCATCCCTTTCGTCATCTTTTGGTGTGCTTGGAAAGATAGAAATAAGAGAGCCTTCAATGATTCATCGACTTCACTTCAGAGCTGTAAAGCCCAATGGATTACTGCTGTCTCCAGCTGGCTTAGTGGGAATTTGTTAACGATCATTTTGTAATCTTTGATGTTTGTAACACTCTTCAGAGTAGTTGATGTTTTGTACAACAGGTTGGCAGGCATCCCCTTGATGCCTTGCTAGTATAATTTCTTTTTGCTGACAAAAGAAATATATCAATATCATGTATTTTTAAACCTAGCATTCAAAAAGTGATTGTCTAAATAGTTATGCATGAAAAGAATCTCTAAACAACAAAAATTTCTTAGCAAATGGTCCACGCGCCTTGAGAACTAACCTCCTCCAATTCAAGAATGGACATAACTTTTACATAGTCAAACCTAAGCACATAAAGGAGAAACAAAGTTAACTGAAACTACTAAATAGGCAAGTTCCAATTGTTAAGACAGTGACCAAGAAGATAAATCTTCATGTTACCAAAGAACTAGAGTCTTAGAAAAACTCAAAAGGCAGAACAAGCTCACATCATCTTGAAAGCTAAATTGATGTATAAATTGAAAATGAAAAAATTAATTCTGGCAGAGTAAGGATGCTGGTCGGCTGTGCTGCGCAGTTCACTATTTTATGGGAAATCTGATTGGAACATAATGCATGTTTTACGAGAAAGGAGTTGACTGTATATTCACTTTGGGACAGGATACTATATATGGTGTCAATGGGCTTCTGCAACTGGGTGTCTTCAGGGGACAAGTTATTTGGATGTCCGGCAGGACTAGATGGCCTTATTATCTTGATTGTGTTTTTTTATTCTTTTGGCTTTTTTCCTTCTTGTAGAAAGATTTTATATCCTTTTCTTTGTACATTCCTTCCTTTTCTAATGGCATCCTGCCTTTTTTATCAAAAATAAAATTTAATAATTGAAGTACAATGTTCATTATATATTGCTGAAATGGTCTTTAGTTTAACCATAGATAGGCATAGACCACTCTCCCTCTCTCTCTCTCTTCTCTCTCTCTCTCTCTCTCTCTCTCTCTCTCTCTCACACACACACACACAAACAGATGCACACATACGCACACCCACACACAAGTGCAATTGTGTTGAGGTGTAAAACATTAGATTTCACAAAAACATCCTTTCTTATGTCTGTTCATACAAGTACAATATTTGACCCAAACGTCATTATTTGTAAAGTTTGGTAACATAAAAATGCCCATATAGACCTACTATAAATACAATATATAATGAACGAAAATATCTTAATTTCTAAACTTGTTTATACAAAAATAAGCTGGAGGGGCCTACTCTATGTACAATATTATATTTGACAAAATTATGCTTAATTTTTTAAAAATTTGTTTATGCAAAAACAACATTATAATTTCTACCCTTTATTTATATTATTATTATTATTATTATCTTCCGATATCTCATAATCTCACCTATGAAATTCTGATCACATGACGAGAGCACAAAACACCATAAAAACAAGTATGTAGAGAGAACCAATTTTCACTCACACAATTCCAATCAACAAGGCAAAAAAAAAATGACTACAGATGTCTTTGAAGAATTCAACATTATCGTCCAAAAATTTGCCAATACAGAAGGGTTAATACTGCTTCAAGTCTCCCACAAATATAAATTTCACACAAAAGGGTTGAAGTTTCATATTATCTATATCTAAAACTAATTTACTAAGATAACAAAAAATTCCTTTAAAGGCTAAAAAGTACAGGAGTTGGATAAGACATCATCTGCGACTCAAATAATTACAATAACACTGCCTTCCAACCCCTTTGACGATTGGACAGAGATAAACCCCCAAAAATCCCAAAAGAGCGCGCCCAGAAAGAAGCAATCAAATTAACCCTATCCCAGATTCCTAAAGCAAACACAGAGATGACTGATCCTTGCAAATTCTTGCATTCCTCTCGAGCTAGAGTCCAGAAGATTCCATACACTGCAATCCATAATGCCCACCCTCTTCTACACTTTCCAAAACCCCAAAATCTAACCATCAGAAAATCATACGCAACTTGTGGGGCCACCCACACTTCATCAAAATTAATTATTAAATTTCATTAATCAACACTCAACCTATAAAAAAAGAATAAAATTAATTATAAACAAAACACTCTTATCATCTTATACAAAACCTTTTCTTCCAGGATAAATTTAACTTTTTATTCCAAAATTAAATGCATATATTAGGCATCATTTTATAATATTAATTTAAAAAATATTATGCAGAAGCGCTAAATGACAATTAACCTTAAACGTTCATATTCTAATATATAATAAAGTTAATAGTTGTTTATTAAAAAAAAGTAACATAAAAAATAATTTAGTCATCTTGTAAAATTTGAATGTAAAGAAGCAAACAAAGTGTTAAATTTAAACAAGTGCAATTAAGAAATTTCTATCAGTCAAGGGGGCAATTTTTGCATTCTCCTTATTAGATATTTAACAACTACGAAAATAAATTATTACTTTTTTTTGTATTGCTCTTATAAATTATTTAACATTTTCCTTTTAAGTTGTTCTTGAATATGACCTTCAGTTCCAAGTACGTAATAATAATTATAAAATAAAATATTCACTTGTAAAATCTCATGTATCACACACAGAAAATTTGCTAGTTTGAAATAACTCATAGCATGTTCGTTTCCCGTTATTACCATGTGTTACCCTGAAGTGGGATACTAGATATTAGGAGTTCTTAAATTTACCCTTATTACCAAGATAATGTTAAATAGATATTCCTAATATGAGCTGTTAAGAGGTCTTGACCGCCATGAAGAATAAGAAGTGTTAAACTTGGTAAACTTAATGAATAATCCCTTTGTATTTTTTTTTATCTCCTCTTCATAAACCAATTGCTTCTCCAGTTCTATCCAACAGTTAACGAAAGATCAGGGCTACACTAGACAGTCTGTACAGCCAATCTATTTGCTTCATGCTATCTCCTTCAGTAAAGCAATACAAAAGGAGAATTGCCGTGGGATTTCGGCTATTTGATTTTAGGTATTAGGTGAATCATCTGGATAAAAGCAAAATTCCACAAGGGACAGCATGCGGGTAGGAGATCCCAATATGAAACCTTGCGAATCAAAAAATAATAATGGTTACTAGAACAATTACGCAGATGTAGTATGGATACTACTGCCAAAACTACAAACTAACGATTTAAAACTCCAACAATAAATTCAATTTCTTATTTAAACAGCAAATTTTTCACTTTCTTATTAACAGTAAATTCAATTTGAAAAATAGTTGCAAATATATTTGAAAATGTTCACAAAAATAGTTCCAAAACAACAAGCTAGCGACGTAAAAAGCTTATTTACACAAGTAGCATGGATACTACTGCCAAAACTACAAACTAGCTGTTTAAGACGCTCATTCACCTGAGTAGCATGCACATTACTAGAAGAAAGTCAGAAACAATGTCCATATGAACACTGAGATTCCCCAATTTTACAAAATATGTTCTTTTTTTCTTTTTCTTTTTTATCCTAGACATCCTGGAGACACTCCAACAATCTCATTTCTATCATTCTCTTATGGTATTCTACAAGTAATTCAACAACCATAGAGGATATATTTCACCAAAGCAGAAGATACCAAGAAGGAAAAAAGGAAGTAAAAGAACATGTGGTAGAGCAATGGAACATACATGAATATGAAAGATTAATCAGAAAACACAACCCTTGAGATCAAAATGTTGAAAGGATCAAAGAAGTTGACCCCTAAGTCTTTAGGATTTAGGCAGAGTTGATTTTAATTGAGTTGCAGATATTGCATTGCTCCTTTGATCAAATTATTGGGGATTGAAACGTTCATCAACTATATAAGTCATGTAACACCATCATTCAACTACCTTTTCAAATATCTCTTCCCATTTCAAGGATCCTCAACAAAATACTAAACAAACTTACCACAATTTTCCTAGCATAAAAAACACTACATTCAAAGTATTCTTCACTTAATATTATAGTACAATATGTGCAATTTGATCTAGCTTTAAGCACAACTAGCCAATCTATTAACCGCAATTCACTGCAGAAATCCATGTCCTATAGGAAAAATTAGATACATGTCCCTGCAAGGGAGCATTGAACACAATGCAGGCTGCAGCTTCTCTCATTAGTTCCTTAATTTCCCTAGCAACACTGAATTAAGCCATTTGGGGAGCACTCACTCTTTTCAATTTTCATAAATAATAATATCAATTTCCTTTCATAAATAATAATATCAATCCCCCAGATCCTTATTCTCTAATTCAGGTGGCAGCACTCATATTCCCCTTTCAAACCATAAGGCAACTTGAAGCAGTTGAATACAGTTCTTTAATGCAACTAATCTTAAGCAGGTATAGGAAATTTTCACGATAGTGTATCTCAGATGGCATAAGTGCGTCCTCCCCCACCCCCACCCCCACCCCAAAAAAGAACTTTGATGCTTCATTAGATGAAAATAAAGCAATAATAGCCTCAGGCAGGACAACTTCCAATGCTGCTTAATGGGTTTTCATCAGTTTTTCTAGGGTAGCTTCTTCCTCTTTTCCTTTCCCGTTTGGTGCTCTCATCTTTAACAAAATATTTTACTCGCCAGGAAAAACTTTCCAACAAAAGCAGTAACGGAAGACCCTTAATAATTCTACTCATAATTAATCAACTAGGAAGTTACTCTACTCGAGATCATCAAAATTGAAATCCACATACCTCGCCGGCTTTAACCATTATGACATGCGGAGTAAAACCAACCCCCGGCGCACCTGTCCATATAAAATTTAGAACATGCATCTTCAGTAATCGCCATCCACGCCAAAATGCAGAACACATGATTTGTGAAAAATGAAAATTACCCAATGCATCCAGCTGCTTCTTCCCCGACCCCGGCGGCCGCCCCCTGTGACGCTTCGCGGGCGGCTCCGACGACGGCGCACTGCCAGAATCGCCGTGACCCGCCGAGGAAATCGGGGTCGGAGCCAAACCCAGGGCAATGTTACCGTCGGGAGCATACTTCCGGGGCCTTCCCCGCTTCTTCTTCCCGGACGACGACGAGTCGATAGAAAACCCGCACGACCTCATCCCTGCGGGCGATCCGTCAAACGGAGGAGTGTTCAGGGAGTCCAGCGGCTTCGACGCCGGCGGCGTGATCCCGGTGTTGAAGGGGAAGCGTGAGTTCGGAATCATGGAAGAGTTGGGACTGATCATAGGAGCAGAATTGTTGTTGGGCATGGCGGAGTAGGTGGCGTGACCCACCATCATGCCCGGCGGTGGCGGTGGGGTTGGTTGAGACGCCGGTGGTGGTGGTTGTGCTGATGCTTCTCGTGAGTCCATTTCACAGAATCAAAAAGTGCTTTTTGGAATCTGAAGAAAGCAACGAAATGCTGGTTTGTTTTGTTTTTGTTTTTGTAATCTACCCAGAAACCTACTTCTTAGAGAGAGAAAGAGTGAAGGAGAGAGGGAGAGGGAAAAGAGTGATGAAATTATAGGAAATAGGAATGGAAAGCGGAGCCGAAATTTTTTGAGTAGGGTTTAGTTTAAGATATTAGGGTTTTAACTTTTAAGAATATATAAATATTATATTATATTATATTATTGCCCACGAGCTAAAAACCTTTCTGTTGGAATGGTCTAATTAATTATTTTAAAAAATCGGCAGGCAAATACGGTATGGAGGGAGGACCATTTTGCATGCCAAGTGGTAGGTGACTGGGATAAAGTAAAAATAAGAAATTTCAGTTTTATTTATGGAAACCACTTTAGGCTTATGCCAACAATAATTATTTCTGTAAATAATGTGGTTATGTGATAGTTATTTTTGAATGTGTCAAATTACTTAATAATAATATTCGAAGTGGTTTTGTAAAGAGAGAAACTTGAATATCTCCGTAAACATCATTTATGATAAAAAGATTTAGAAGTGAGGAAAATGTACTAAAAGGAAATTTAGTACTCTAATAAAGTTAGGAATATGCTATGATTAAAAGGTCATTAATTGTAGTTAGGAGTTATTAATGTCAGTGAAATAAAATCTATTGCTTGGATGTTGTTAATGTAAGTTCTTATTTGGTAAAAAAAAAAAAAAGTGATGTAGCAATATTGTTGTTCTTTTGCGGTATTCAATTTTATATTTTCTTATATTTTTTAATATTATACGTCTGATATGGACAGAACTGTTTATTCATAATATGCTTATATTTAATATTTAACAAATGTTTAAAGCACTAAAATAGATGACGTTAAGTCTGAGAGACTTGAACAATTAAAGATCAAATTTTTTTTCTTGAAAAATGACTAATAATTGTATTTTAATTTATCCAATGAAGAATCTCCAACTTAGTATTGCCATTTTGTCCTAAAAATACCCTCAAATTTTTAAATAATATATGTACACATTGAGGTAGCCTCGCTTTTTATTTATTGTCGCTTGAGAATTGGACTCATGACTCACATGCCTATTTTGTAATTTTTTTTATTTATTAAATAATTACTTTTAAAATAAGTATGAAAAGTTTTTGAAATTTTTTCTTTTAAATTCAAAATTACAGTCATCACTTTATTTTTTGACAAATAGAAGACCTAAAAGTACGAGTCTAGGTTTCTCTAGGCCCACTAGCGTTATAATAAAAATCCAAATCTAGGAGTTAGGTGATAAGTAGAAAGATATTAATCACCCATCTAAATTGCACTAGACCTTCTTTTTGTAAAGTAATTGCTTCATTAATTAATACAAATCAATGTTTCTTTGGTTAATTATTACATATGAAGCAACAATTTTAAAATATTTAGAGTCTGTTGAATAGTAAAGTGTAAAAGCAAGAAAAAAGTTATTTTATTATTTTTCACCTTTTCCATTCGAATTTGGAAAATCTTAAAATAAGGTGATACCTTTCTAATTATTAGCAAAACTAAAGATAAAAAATGAAGAAAAAAAAAAGATTTTTCACAGCCAAACAAACATTAAAGAGGTCAAAGCTTGAAAAATAAAAAATACCCTTAGGATGATTTAAATTCTAGTACTTAATTGTAGAAGAAATTATCGATACCTTCACTATCTTATGCGGTGTTTGGTTTTTCAAAATCTAAAATAGCCTTTGGAGATGATATATTTCAAAATCCTATTTCTTAAAATGAGATGTCTATCTCATGGTTGTATTCTTGTTTGATGTATTAGCGATTTCTAAAAGAATATGATATTACTATCATGTCATTTTTTACCCCAAACAAATATCACTCCTCCATCAATCAATATTAAGATATTGTTCAAAGCCGGCATTACTGACCACTGACCCCCTCTTTTGTCTCTCTCTCTCTCTCCCTCTCTCCCTCTCTCTCTCCCTCTCTTCAAAAGTTCAATTATAACAGAACCTGCAATACATGGACTTCCCTCAAGTCAATCTCATCTCTCCCCTCTATTGTATTTAACCGTCTCTTTCCCTCCTTTCCCTTCTTCATCAGCCTCTCTCTCTCTCTCTCTCTCTCTCTCCTCTCTCTCCTCTCTCTCTCTCTCTCTCTCTCTCTCTCTCTCACACATGGGCAATGTAGTTTCTCTCTCTTGCTTCCAACTTAACCCCAAGAACTCAAAACCCTCGCTGGCGAAGCTAGTCTTCTGGGAAGGAACCACACAAACCGTCGCTACAGGAAAGCAGGTGGTGGCCGGAGAGATCATGTTTGAGTTCCCTAACTACGTGGTCTGCCACATTGACTCCTTCTACATCGGCCGCCCCATCCCCACCCTTGCTCTGGGCGACGAGCTCAAAGGCAGCCACACCTACTTTGTTCTCCCCATCGAGCGTGTCGCTGCATGTGGTGCGCTCTCGGCGGCTTCCCTGGCTACCCTGGGCTCAAGCCCTAAGGGCACTCCCATCAATTTCGGAGAGTGCCCCTTCGAGTATGTCAAGGGAGATAACGGTAAGGTTTAGATTTGTATGGATTTAGAAAAAACTATATATATAATCCACACAAATTAAAGTTTAAACTCGAATGTCATGTGTTGGAATTGGTGTGATCCCAAGAAGGGGACAAATTGAGTTTTAAAAATATTTTGACTAAATTAAACATTTATCAATTCACCATAAATCATATCTCATTTTATATTACAATGCGTATGTAAACTGATTAAACTATGAGTGTGAACATCCATGTGCAGCATATCTCATTTAAATAAATATGTGCATGCAAATAATTAGACTTATACATAAGCAAACATGCACATATGGAAATTTAAAGTGTAGTAATTAAATGAGATAGAGAGTGTGTGACACAAGATATTTGTTATCGAGGTTCGGCCAAACCAGCCTACGTCCCCACCTTTGGCATATCCCCCAAGGATTCCACTATCCCTACTCACTTAAATGGGCGGAGCAGAAGCTGTTACAACCTCTCCTTACGGAGCGAGGTAAACCCTAGTTCAATTACAAGGTTGAGCCCAACTTGTCTCACTTACGAGGCTAAGACTCCCCAATTCAATTTCCAGACTGAACCCAACCAGTAAAACAAAAATCATTTTTGTACAAAATAATGCTTCTAAATACAAGCAAAGATGTATAACATTAAAGCTCTAAAACATGCCCTCTAATATGATATAAAATCATGTTCAGTAGAGTGAGGGTGCTTTCAAAATTATTTTGTAATCTTTGAATATAAGGTGTATGATAAGGACCTTAAAGATTTAAACCCTAAATCAAATATATCTTCGGAAATATTTTCAATAAAGAAGTAGGAGAACCTAGGGTCTTGGTTTCTTAAATGATCTTTGCAATATAAAGGTTTATCAATGAAAACATGCATGCAAAAATATGTTTCTCATATTTACCATGGAAATATGTGAAGAAAACTCAAAGCTTTACTCTCAAAAATGTTTTTCAAATATGCAAGCAAGAGAGAGTAAAACACTTGAAAATAAAAGCCCAAATAAAAAATGTTCTCTTGTAAAAATAATTTTCAAGAAATAATAAAGTGAGTTAGAGAGTGTAAAAATTGACCCGAAGGAAAAGATTTTTGCAATGAAATCAGTTTGGGGAAACTTTGATTAATAAGGAATTAAAAATATTTGAGAGAAAATTATTTGCTAATCAAAGTTACTAATCGAAGCAAATGAGGAGGTATTTATAATTTTTCAGGAAATTTTAACTATTAGGGACACACTCGGTATTTTAAAAAATGTTTAATTAAAATTAAGACGTGATTAGCGCTGAAAAACTAACCCAACTCGAGAGGTTCGACTGCTTGGTCCTTAGGGCCAGTTGCTTGAATAGACATAGATAGAAAAGGTACTTTTTCAAGTTCAGGTGCCCGAGGGAGAGTTCGGGTGACTGAACCAAGGCAATTTTCCAAACGCTCGAGGTTTGATCACCCGATGAATGGTTCGGTCTGCTAAACCTCACACTTCGGTCACTCGAGTCTATTTTAAACTAATAGTTTGGTCGCTCGGGGAAGGTGAAAAGTGTCAGCTCTAAGGTTCGGTCGACAGTGAACATTCAGTTCAATTTCAGTTCGGTCACCCAAGCCATAATCAATAGTTAGACCCTTTACACATTCGGTCGCCAGAACTATTTTAACCTTCTAAGTTCGGCCGCTCGAAGGCCTTTTTTTGTCCTATTTGAGATTAAAAATTTTACCCCTATTTTTGTAGATATGACTTGTAAAATAAAGAGGATTTTCCAAGTGATGTGTAAGGACCTAGGATCGTTTTATGGTCATTTAAGCTAACCCAAAAAATCCGGCGTTGGTCGACCATCACTAAGGTCAATCTATGGTCTTGAGCATTAAACCCTATCACACATGCAGATGCACTCATTACATACCACAATATTACGTACTAAATAATGAAATAAAATGCATTATATAAAATAAACAATAAGTCTTCTTCTTCTTTGCTCTTCTGAAACTTCATAGAATATCCTAAAAATATGTGCGCTTTACGTCCTTTCTAACTTCCATCTCCTTGTCTTATGTGTGTGCTTGAATTAAAGACCTGCTCAAGTACTAAGTGCACACATAAATAACTTGCAGTTTGTCATTATCAAAACTAGGGATCGTACTCAAAAAGTCAACATCATGCTTTCATATGTAAAGTAAAAGATACAAATTTAGAAAAATAATGAAAACATATTTTCAAACTTTTTTTATATAAATTCAAAAAAGTAGAAAATAAGGTGGTATTTTTGTAATTAATTAAAAATTAGAAATCAAAAATAAAACTACATTCGCAAGCAAATAGTGTCAAAATTATTTATTATTGTTCATTTATTTCATACAAATGTTATAAAAATGAATAATTAGTCATCTTTTTTGTATTTTTTTTAGAAAACTAAAATGGAAAACAAAAATTATTTTTCAAAATTAAACATATCTAAGTTGTGTCATCCAATGACCTCAATATTACCTTTTTAGCCCTTCGGCCTAAAAAATTAGAATTTTACTCTTAAAGGCTATTTTTAAGAAAGAGATCGTAAGTGTCGAAAGTGAAACCATTGAGTTGTTCTTTTGAGCCACTAAAGATAATTTTCCAATAAATGTAGGCTAAATATCAACCTTTGAGTAAGGTCCTTCTAGGATAAATAATTAGAGATGACTAGCACAACATGTGTTAGAGAAGGAGATGAGAAATATTAACAACACCAAGTCCATGCGACTCATAAAGAGTGCAATAGTATGACTTATAGTTGCAACTTTAAATTTCTTTATAGATGGCGTCTATTGTGATTGAAATAATGCAAAGGTTAGAGTTTGAAGTTAATAAACTAGTGAGGAATTCAACAATCTTTAGAAAATGCAAAACAAATAAATAAACAAATAAAATGTTAGAATCAACGTGCAAAGACTTTAGTGGAATCTTTTTCCAAAGGAAGTCTACAAGAGATAGAAAAGTCCCAAAACATTACAAAGGTTGAAAGATCTAATGGATAAAGTCTTATATATAGAGAACTGTGCATCACAACTTTAAAGGCAATAAAAAAATATAGAGTATTAGATGTATTTATAAGGAAGAAGATGATGCTAAAGAAAGGATAAAGTATTTAAACATAGTACAAACAATAAATGAAAAGCATGTAAAACAATTTAACCAATATGATTGTATCCTAAATGTGGATTGTAACGCCCCGGACCCGCCACGTGGGGCCCGGAGTGTTATGAGACCTACACGCGTCTCTGATATCATTCACGCAGCGGAAATAATAAAATAATCTCAGCAAAATATATCAAAGTTCTATATTTACACACGCAACCACAATAATTACAACTTCATTCTTCATATTACAAAACCTGAATAAAATTATATATAACATAAAAACTAAAAACATAATTGTTTTGGTATCACTCACACAACTACCCCGCCCTGGAGCTATCCAAGCTCGATCACCAGGATAACCTGAAAAGAACAAATCATCGATGGGGTGAGACACCTTTTAGTAAGGAAGAAATAATTTATAATAGTGTGTGGCTGAAGTGTTTAATATATAATTATAATATCCATACAAACGCATTCATAATCCAATAGCAGATGAAATAACACATTCAAGTCACACCAAGTAAATTTCTCTGTCATCCAATTACATGCCCACATACCTAGATAATTTACTGATAATTCCCAAGAATAGGGAAGTCTACTCGCTCACACAAGTAGATTCTCTCTGCTCTAGTGCTAACACTAGGGCACTTACCTTTCTTAGTAAGCCCTTGGGTAATGTATCCAGGTAAAGTTATCAAGAATAGGGAAGGTCACCCGCCCATACAAGTGGCTTCCCTCTACTATGGTATCCACAAATAATTACCAGAGTACTCGACCCCCTCAGGCAGCCCTCGGGTGGAGTAATCTACTTTACCATAAATACTTAATTAAAGTTATTTACAACCAATGCCAATCCTCCCACACAGAGTTCCACATGAATATACGTACCACAATCATTCCACCCAGGATAATCCATACAGTCTTCAACCATACCCACATAGAGTCCATAATCACACAATATGTAATCGTCCACACAAGACTTCTAACACACACAACATACACGTCCACACAAGACTGGTTCACATAGGACTGTCAATTACAACATACATGTCCACATAGGACTAATCAAACCACAAAGGTTACAAAATAAACAGTCCATTCATGGTAAATAGGTAAACAACCTCCTCATACCACTATCAATGTTTACCTCCCAATATAAAAGCTTATATAACGACCTCCTCATACCACTGCCAATGTTATATGACGTTTATACCAGGTATGACATAACGACCTCCTCATACCACTGCCAACGCTATATCATAATTTACATGATCCACAACACAAGTCAACAGCAAACCAATCATTCAACACATCCACAGTATACACAATCATCTAGCATTTTCAACCAAACAGAGTTCGCAATCCAACAGTATTCGCAATCACAATGATTCATCATTCACCAATGCTCACAGTCATTTAATAAATAAGAATGGTTTCAACCACACGATTTTTCCCAAAATAATATATATATATATATATATATATATATAAAATCAATATTTTCAATACCAGCATGTTTCAAAAAATTATACCTAAATATGTAGAAATTATACCCAAAATTAGTCGTTTAAAATTATTAAAAAGCTATTATAAAATATTTCCCCTTACCTGCTCCTCGGGATTCCTACCTAAAATCCAAACAAAACGAGACCTTGTATTCCAAAAATTCCAAATTCCTCAAATCTCATAAAAATACCCATATAATACTTCCTAAACTCCAAATAAAAATATTTGTTAAGAAAGATCCAAAATAACACGCTTACCCTGATTTTGGGATGTTTCCCAAACTTCTCAAATCAAAAATATGCTCCGCTTATATTGCAGAGAATCTTCCCTGGAGTCTCGTGGTAGCTTCCGATCATCAAACCGAACTAAATTTGGCCCGAAATCGAAGAGAGAAGGTAGAGGAGTCGTGGGTAGAGAGAGAAATAGAAGGAGAAATTAAATTCTCACTGAAAATATGATTTCTCCCTATTTATAAGCAACTTGCCACGTGGCCTCATCCACGAGACGTCTGGACTCGTCGAAGAGCCCAAAAACACCACTCGTGGATGAGAATGAGAGCTTGTCGATGAAATTTAGGTATTCAAAACCCTCTCTCGGTAAATCCTCGTCGACGAGACATGCATACTCGATGACGAGGCTTTGAAGACTGCTCGTCAATGAGAAAATCCAGCCCATCGACGAGCGCCTGCTTATTTCCTTTTCCATTTTCTTCTATTTCCCATTTTCCCTTATTATCCTTCTTTATTATTTTAAATATTCAAAATTTTCCAGGTCGTTACATTCTCCCCCCCCCCTTTAAAAGAATTTTGTCCTCGAAATTCGTTAATCACTATTTTCAAAATCAAAAAGTTAACTACACACATTCATAAATTTCAACCAATCCAAACTTATACAGCACCGGATCATGCATAGCTAAACAAAATTAACATACATATTAACATAAACTTATACTTGGGCTGTAACGACCTGCTTAATAAACTGGGTATTTTATTTTATTTTATTTTTTATTATTCTATAACATTCTACATGCTCTGATACCATACTGGGATAAACCCAACTATAAACCTAAGCAGCAAGAAGCAGAACTGAATAAACATATCCATATGTCAATATATACAATACCACACCACACAATACCAGAGTACTACATGTTTTCCAAAATATATACATACGTCTGTTCCAAAAAATACCCTTAACTAGCTAGGGTATATAAAAATACTCCCAAAATGAACTCACTCTCCACTGGCAGGGTAGTACAGAAGCCCCCTCTATCTGCAAGCTTGGTATGCTCGCCTACCTGGATCACCTGAAAAATGTTTCAACACTGGGATCCAACGCTCAGTAAGAAGAAATATGCTATTACTAGTGCGTGGCAAATGAGCTACTATATCATGAAATCTATTATCAAATAAACATGTCTAACTGAATATATAAACAAAGTATAAGTGATAAAATACACCACCCCTGTCCCTATTGTTTAACATGACAGTATTGGAGTTTATTATTCAAAATACTTAGTATGTTCCCTGTTTCTGCAAAACTATACATACGTAATAATAATTGAAAATGTTCCCTGTGGCTATCTGTGAGTCATGACTTATCCCCTCATGACATGGTTGTGCAGCCCGTAGGCTATATTTACCCTGGCTGGCCAACTAGGAATAAATCACTATACTCCATAGGTCGATCTGCCCACCTCAACCCATATCTGGATGGGGAGCCTAACCTCTTTAAGGGCCTAGGTGAACGACCTTACCACGCATTATCTAAATAGGTGGTTGCACTCATAAAGTAACATAGTATCTGTAGCAACGGTACTTTACTCTGTAGCTGCAAGTCCAACAGGGTCTGATACTATATAATATATTTCTATACACAACTATCTGATTTACCATAGTTCTGAAATAATCGTAATAACCATGATGTTGCATAAATTGTACTGTAAATCTGAGAACTGTATAATCATAACACTGCAACTGCATAATCATAATATTGAAACTGCATTATCATAATATTGATATTCGTATAATCATGGTACTGAGATTCATAAAATTATGGTACTGAAATATCGTAAAATCAGAATACTGAAATATCGTAAAACATATTTTCATACTATATTCATATTCACAAGCCACACGATACTTTAATTCATAATTTTCGTAATTAAATAAACTGTATAATATTTTAAAAATACCTAGCATAGCGTATTTCCCTTACCTGACTATTGGAAAGCCCCTATAGAATACTAGTCTAACACCCCCAGGGCCTCCTACAAAACACCCTGAAAAATAATATTTTCCAGAACTAAATATCAATATTTCATCACCTACAACACTTATAACTACCATAAGACCAAAAATAGGTTAAAAGGTCTTACCCTGAATTTGGGATGAAATCCAACTCAATCCCACCGATGATCCGTCCTAGCAAACTTGAAGAGAACTTCGCCAGGAACGTCGTGGTGGCTTCGAATCGTCAATTCGGCATCTGGCGGGGCCGAAAACGAAGAGAGAAGTGAGATAATCTGTAGGAGAGAGAGAGCGGTGCGAAAAATGAATAAAAATCCGGTTTTTTTTTTTTATCTATTTATAGAGCCAAATTTGTCGACGAATCTTCAATAAATTCGTTGACGAAGCCCTGTATTCGTCGACGAAATTCAGAGCAGCCCGAACCGTCTCTCGGTATTTTCTCGTTGACGAAGCCCTATATTCGTCGATGAAATCCTTCAGACCTTCGTCAACGAAGTCTACGGCCTCCTTCTGTTTCTATATCTATTTTTTTTTTTATCTTCCTCTTTATTATTAAAATGCTATTATTCTTCGGGTCACTACATGAGTCTTTAGTGTTTCCCTCCTCAGGTGTACCCAACATGTAGACACGCGCCGGGGCACCGTCGCCATGAGACACCGAGTTGTTTCTCTGGTTCTGATTTGGAGTTGGTGCATTATTCGGTGGTTCTCAACATTCCCGAGCTATGTGATCTTGTTTGTCACATCTATAACATACGACACTCCTACTCGGGCATTCTCCCCAGTGTCGGTGATTACACCTAGGGCAGTGGAGGCCTAACTGTAATGACCCAGAAATTAAAACTATTAAAATAATTAGGAAGTATAATAAATGAAATAGATTAACGAATAATAAGGAAAAATGAAAGATTTTAGAGGAAGGAACAGCAGGCCTCGTTGACGAATATTCTGTCTTCGTCGACGAGTGTCCTTCTAGAGGTTGTGGACGAACTCTAGTCCCTTGTCAACGAAGAAATCCCGAGAGAGTAATTTCAAACTTTGAATTTGGTCGACGAATGTATTTTCTCATTGATGAAGTCTCTTCATTGGCTCGTCGACGAACCCTGCCTTCTCGTCGACGAATCCACGTGGCAGCAATGTTTGTAAAAGGATCCAAGGTTGCTTCCATGCGAAGAATTCAAAAAAACATCATTTTCTCCCTCTAAAAATTGCCTCCTCTGCTTTCTCTCTTCAAATCCGGTCCGGATTCAGCCCGAATCGTTGAACGGAAACCACTACGGTGTTTAGGGAGGATTCTCTACACATCTAGAGGATCAGTTTTTTAAGTTGGGCTTTTTGGGGAATGCTCCTAAGTTGAGGTAAGGGTCTGAATTCATAGTTTTGGGTATTTATAAGTTTATTTAAGGTTATTAAGTTGAGAAAATGTAAAAATAGTAGTTTATTTGGGATTATTTAACTAAACTAGGGTTTTGATTCAGGGTCCAAGTGAACACCGCAAGTATCGGTTCGGGGATCCTGCCGGCGCAGTTCAGAAGTCAGGTAAGGGGAAATTATATATTAAATCAGGTTTTGTGAAATAAAGATAATGAATTATGTTATACTTATGTATATGTTTCTAGGATGGGTTTAAAAATGTCAACCATGTAAATTATGTTTTCTAAGCCTAGAACCGCTTATATGTGAAAGGTATTTTCTGGGAAATTATGTAAGAAATGGAAATTATATTTTCAGTGTTTAAATGTTAAATGTGGGTTGGCTTATTTTACAAGGAATATGTATGAATTTTATTACTAAATTGTGTGGCATGAGTAAATGTAAGTTCTGTGCAAATGTACTTTATAGGTATGAGATGCGGGCTAAGTAAGTAATGCATTGAGAATAAAATATGAAATGAACTATGCTGCTTGTGTATGTTAATGCAACCATGTGAAAGTATGACAGCTGAAAGTCGTGTTAGTAGATTCTAGCCCATTTCTATGTGGACTAACTGATGACAGTTAAAAGCAACTATGTTAGCAGATTCTAGCTCATTTCTATGTGGACTAACTGATGATGGCTAAAGAGCGGCTATAGTTCGAATGAATGAAATGAAAATGGAATGAAATGACAATGGAATGAAATGTGAAATGTGAACGATGTAAATAGGAAAAAGTCACTTAAAGTAAAATGCAATGCAATATTTAAGGTATGAACATGAGCAGATGTAAATGGTTGAATAATGACAGAAAGAATAATATATTATGATATTAGAAGTATCTATGTTCGTAGAACATGTTACAATTGGGCAGGGCGTACTCTTCGCCTGAGGGCTTGCTGAGAAAGGCGAGTGCGCTAATAACTTCAGATGTGACAGTAGCTGTATAACGTACTAGGGCAGAGGGAACCTACTTGTATGAGCGGGTAGATTTCCCTATCCTTGGGGCCTTTACTGATAAACCTTTGTTTGAACTGTGTGAGTACGAGATCAATCTAACACTAGAGTAAATACAGGTGGATGAATGGTTAATATGAATTATAGGTAGAAATAGTAAACTTTAGTATTATATTTATGGAGATTATGTTTATGTTTTTCGCTGCATATATGGTATATATAATGGATTATCAGAATTTAATCAGGTATAAAGCACCAGATTGGGTTTAAGGGTTCAGGGCGTTACAATGATGAATCGCCCTGTCGTCCCCGATAATTTCTTTCTGACCCCTGGCCCACTGCATCTCTATCTCCCCTCCACGGCCCTTATTTGACATTTGTTTGGGAATAAGGAGACGCAACCCTTTTCCTTTGTTCTGATGCCTCTGTACCTCTCTGCAGACTCAACTCTGCAATAGTAGCTTTCTCCATCAGTTCTATGAAATCCTGAATTTGCAAACACGTCATATGCTCGTGAGTCCTCTAATTCAGGCCCCTTTCAAACCACCTCACTTTCTGATATTCATCTGGAACCACAGAAGGTGCAAAACGAAATAGCTTTAGAATTTTAGTAGCATACTGCTGAACAGTGAGGTGCCCCTGAGTCAAGCTGAAAAATTCCTTCGCCTTTGCATTCCTAGTGGTAGGTGGAAAATATCAGTCAATAGAAGACCTACTTGAAGCGACCCTAGGTCATTGTTATAGGTATCGCTCACTGTTCCTCCAATAGCTTCATTGCATGCCACCATCATTCGCTTTACCAGCCAGTTTGAAAGTGGCAAAAAGAAACTTCTGCTCCTCGATGCAGTTCAATACCTCCAGTATCTTTTCCATCTCTTGTATCCACATCTCAGCCTTAATCGGGTCAGTATCGCCCTCAAAAGACAAGGGTTTCAGACGAGTAAATTGGTCAATCATGCAACTTTGGTGCATTGGTGGATAGCTTGTTCCCCCAAAATCCCGTCTCATTTCGTCCCTAACTTGACGAGCTATTCCTCGTAACAGTCAAGACGTGTCAATCTCGTCCTCGCTGGAAGCTCCCATTTCACTTCCTCCTCCTTCATCCATGCCTTTGCCTCTAGGATCCATACTTAAATATAAATATACAACAGAAACAATTTAGAATCTCCACATCTTTATATATTTGACATAATCACAAAACATGAAATCAAATTAATATTCAAATCCTTAATTAAATATCCAACATCCATTTATCCACAATCATCTTAACTTTCAAATTCAAATTCGAAATTTTAGTCTCACAACTCGGAAACATCACCGTCGATGGATTTACTGTGGTTTTTTAAAACCGTTGATTGATTCAGAAAATCATAGAAGTTCATCAAAGGATTTTTGCCTCCAAGCTATGAAACAAACTCAACTCCTATCAACACCCTAATCTACCCATTCGTACCCTTATTCAACTCAAACCTATACTCTAGTATTAATCCTCCTAAAGTCTGCAAGACTGTTATGCTTTGATACCAACTATAATGCCTCAGACACGCCACATGGGACCTGGAGTGTTATGAGACCTACACGCGTCTTTGATACCATTCACGCAGCAGAAATAATAAAATAACCTCAACAAAATATATCAGAGTTCTATATTTACACACGCAGATCCACAATAATTAGAACCTCATTCTTCATATTACAAAACCTGAATAAAATTATATATAACATAAAAACTAAAAACATAATCGTTTTGGTACCACTCACAAAACTACCTCGCCCTAGAGCTATCTAAGTTCGATCATCAGGATAACCTGAAAAGAATAAATTATCGACGGGGTGAGAAATCTCTCAGTAAGGAAGAAATAATTTATAACAGTGTGTGGCTAAAGTGTTTAATATATAATTATAATATCCATACAAATGTAGTCATAATCCAATAGCAGCTGAAATAACACGTGACTCACTCGAAAAATGAGCAGCTCGGAAGCTATCCCAAGTATAGGAGTTCTGTCGTGTAATATTAAGCCCAAGGGCTAGATCGTCTCCTCAGGGAATGCGTTTAATCTCAGATTTTACGTTCTTCCAATCGAAATTAAAAAGGTACTGAACTCAGTTCAGATTCGGGTTTTTCAAAAGTTGTTCAATTTTACGTTTGCCGAATTAAATGACACGTAATTTAAAAACCCTAAAACTAACATGCACTAAATAAAAAGAAAACAAGAATAGAAACCCTACGTCTACTTAAGGAAACATTGGGACACGCACTAATTAAAAATAGAAACTACAAATAAGGAATTAAAACACGCTAGAATATAAACTCTAATCTACCTAAGGAAACATTAAAGCACGTGTTAATTAAAGAAGGAAACTTTGAATATAAATTTAAAACACGCAAAGGAAACTTAACTAGATATGAATACACAAAAAAAAAAAAAAAAAAAAAAACGAACCTTTAACAAGAAGAACCTTGAATTAAAACTAAATTATTAATGAATTAAACGAAAACAAGACACGATAAAAACACAGACTTTAATAAAAACCGACCCTAAACTAAATCAAGTTTCGAAAAATAAAAATTAAATCTTGAAAAGATGACTATTCTAATTTCGTTAAAAACAAAACACTTCCTTTTTTATCTTTTCGTATTTTATTTTATTTTATTTTTTTTTTAAGAAACAAAATCAAAATCTAAAGTAAGCGAAGATAAATAAAACAGGACTAATTTAAATGCCTTAGATCTAATACTAACTTTAATTAAGAACAATAAGAGTAAACAAAAAATTACACTTTACTAAAAAAAATTAAGTCCCTTAACAAATACACAAATCCCAAGTATCAAATAAACTTAAACAAATAAAAAAAAAACACATCATTCATTGCAACTTAAAAAAAAAAACAGCAAAGAAAAGAAAAGATGAGAGTGAGAGAGAGAGCAAAACAGAGTGTGGTTGCTGGAGAATGGCCGTGGCTTTTGTGACTGCTACAGTGTCGTAGTTGTTGTTGGCGGGGGGCTGTATTGTGCTCGGTTGCTGCTGGTCGGGGGTGGAGATGGAGCTGCAGGCAGCAGGGACTGCTGCTGGCTGCTGCGCTCTGCTGTCAGGAAGAGGAGGCCTCGGGTGGCTGGCTAGAAGGATGCTGCTGTGCTTCGATTGTGGCTAGGAAACAAGAGGAACAAAGGGATACAGGGGAAGAGGAAGAAGGAAAGGGGAAAGAACAGAGGGGGAAAGAAGGAAAGAGAAGAGAGAACGAGAAGGAGAAAAAACAACAACTGAAAAAAAATACCAAACCCAAGAAGAAGAAGAAGGAGAAGAAGAAGACCAAGAACAAGAACAAAGGCAGCGTGAGAGGGCGAGAGGCTGCCTGGAGGAGGGATTTTAAAAGAGAAAATAGAAGAAGCCCTACCCAATTAGCCTACCCGACCCGGCTATGCATGGCCGGGTCACATCAACTATCCATTTTTTTAAATTTTTTTTTAATTTTATTTGTTCTCAATTCGTTGCAAATTCTACTCTTCTAGAGCCTGTATCTCACAAAACTCAAAACACAAAAGTTGTAGATGATCCTTTCCTCTTTCTCCAAAAATTTGAATCGTCTCGATCGGAGTTCGGACAGAAAAGTTATGCATAAAATACGAACAGGTATCGGTTTTGATTCCCGGGAATTTTCCTGCGACAAAAAATTACCAAATTCTCATAAATAATGCAATAAAGTTCAAGAATGATGATTTTGGCATTTTATTAAAATATTGGATAATTTTGGACATTTAATTAAAAATATAAACGGTAAAGCCCGGGTTAAACGTCCAATTACGCAGTTTTGACGCGTAATCACACCCCCCAACTAACGTTTTGCTAGTCTCTAGCAAATGACGTGAATGAATCTCAGGGCGGTGCCTACAATAACAAACTCCAGTAATCATGAAATCAATGCACATGCGACGATATTATACCATTTCACATACAAGAACATAACTGAATTTCACACAAGCTCGTTCATATTCAATGCACACGACTCCAAAACACGTCATTCATGCAAGTTTCATCATTTATATGTCATTTAAGAGCAGTATACCCACATGAAGTTAATCAGAGGTACATTCAGAGTTAATGCAATCATATAAGTTTCAGTATAAACAGGTAAACTCTCGAGATGTGTGTGATGTGTGTGACTCAGTACACCTAGGACGCCAGTGGACTCCTACAGAACGGTCGCTTTGACTCGGCCTAACTGGTATACCCTCAAAAACACTCAAACGGAATGGGTTCACTCATCATATGTGAGGAAGAATGTCGCGATAAAACATCCCACATATTAAAAAGGAATAAACGCTAAGTATATGGAGTGGACTAGTCTGAAAAGGATCTAGCCTATCTATGAGGTGTCGGGTCCTTCACCCTAACATCTTCTCACTTACTCGCCATATCCAACTGAGACCACCCTAGATCAACTCATTCACAAACTTGTCGCGAATGAATCTAAGGCATTAATCGGTTGAAGAATCTTCATACGTGGAAAATATGTGTCGTCCTTGACTTTTTGTGATATGTATGTGGATCAAGCATTAGCGTTTCATCTCATGCGCATTTGTATTTCTTGTTCTTTTTTCTGCTCATTCTTTATTTTCTGTCTTTTCTTGAGCAATAAGGATAATATTAACACTTCTTTTGTAATCTTCATACCATCAATGGGAATTGAGCTCGAATAGAAGTTCATGAATTAAGTCTATCTCTAGGGGTGGCTTAGCCTTCACATTTTGAGTAGGCTACAAGACCTAGGTTTCTATCTCCCCACTAGGTGTCACCTCTAGGCTAGCAAATCAAAAACAAAGACTAGTGTACAAGAAATCATCCAAAAAAATAGAATTGAGCTTTGTGAACTCTGATTTGATATTAACGCTCAAAAGGAGGATAAATAGCTCAAGGATATCTCACAAGGTGTCATAGTCTCCACAGGTGTTCTCTCAGTGCTCACAAGGAACCCTAAGTGTAAAGAATCACGTGAATGTGTTTATTCAGCCTCGTGAGATGCCGTGTAAATACAGGAAATTATATAGTCAAATTAACACAAATGTACTACCAATTGATTCTTCATGGAGTCATAAGATCATATAGAGAGAAACTATGCATGTTTGACTCAAGTGTGTCATTCTTAAGTTATACGCAAGTATGTGAAAGGTATGAGTCAATGTTAAGCATGGCATAATGCAATGTAATCCTCAGTACTCCTCCTTTCTTTCTCTCTTTCTTTTTGAATTTTTTTTTTTTTAAACCCAGTACGTGTACGTGCACAGTGTCACATGCAAATGCTCATCCCCCCCAACTAAAGTGGAACATTGTCCTCAATGTGAAAGTGCAGGGGAAATAAAATTGTGCACGGTAAACAACTAATGGAAAAGTACTACTGACTAATGTAACAAGAAAGAAAAGGGAAAAACACAACTAAAACGATTAAACGAAAAAATAAAAATAAAAATAAAAGGAAAACAATAGCATAGAAAGGTCAGAGGACTCCCCTAGGGTCTTGCAGAAGCAAGACCTCTTTGTCAACATCGAATGGGGTCATGAAAGGCTTTAGGCGCTGTCCATTGACTGTGAAACGGTTGCCATTCTTCGGATTTACAATCTCTACCGCACCATGAGAATGAACTTTTTCAACAATATATGGACCACCCCATCGGGATTTCAATTTCCCAGGAAACACATGCAGTCGGGAGTCATAGAGTAGCACTTGTTGAGAAGGGAAAAATTGCTTTTCCTTGATGTTACTATCATGTAGCAACTTCATCCGCTCCTTAGCCAAACGAGCATTATCATAAGCGTCCCTGCGAGATTCTTCAAGCTCGCATACCTGCAATTTTCTTAAACCTGTGGCATCATCAAGTGAAAGGTTAATCTGTTTGATAGCCCATAATGCACGATGCTGAATTTCAACAGGTAAATGACACGCCTTACCGTATACTAACCTATAGGGAGACATCCCTAAGTTTGTCTTGAAAGCTGTTCGGTAGGCCTAAAGTGCGTCAACAAGTTTTTCTGACCAGTCCTTACGGTTAGGACGCACGGTTTTCTCAAGTATCATTTTGATCTCTCTATTGGCCAATTCAGCTTGACCATTGGTCTGAGGGTGGTAAGGGGCAGAGACTTTGTGGGTTACACCATATTTTTGCATGAGTTTTTCAAAAGGTTTGTTACAGAAATGGGACCCTCCATCACTAATGATTGCCTTGGGCATGCCAAAGCGTGCAAATAACTCTTTGAGAAAACGTATGACAACCTTGTGGTCATTGGTTCGACAAGGTATTGCCTCCACCCATTTAGAAACATAATCCACAGCGACCAAAATGTAAGAATGCCCAAAAGAAATGGGGAAAGGTCCCATAAAATCAATACCCCAACAATCAAAAATCTCAAGAGTCAATGTGGGGGACATAGGCATTTCATTCTTGGCAGTAATTTTTCCTAATTTTTGACAGGTCTCACATGCTTTACAAAAATTTTCAACATCTTTAAACATGGTGGGCCAGTAGAGTCCACTTTGTAATATTTTTGAAACAGTTTTCTTAGCAGCAAAGTGGCCTCCACATATCCCACCATGACAAAAATGTATCACAGAATTAAATTCATCATCTGGAACACATCTACGCACTAATTGGTCAGAACAATATTTGAACAGGTATGGATTACCAAAATAATAATGTCTTACCTCAGCTAGGAACTTACGCTTGTCCTGGGTGAGCCAATGGTCTGGCATCCGGTCGGTGACGAGATAATTCACAATGTCAGCGAACCATGGAGCGCGTGACACAGCAAAGAGACGTTCATCAGGAAATTCGTCATTCAAGGGAGGGGACACCAGTACCTTGGGTAGCTGCAACCGAGAAAGATGGTCAGCTACAACGTTTTCCACGCCCTTTTTATCGAGTATGGTGATATCGAATTCCTGGAGGAGTAGAATCCACCTAATCAATCTGGTCTTGGCGTCCTTCTTTGCTAATAAATATTTCAAAGCAGAGTGGTCAGTAAAAATAATGACAGGTGCACCAATGACATAAGAACGAAATTTGTCTAAAGCAAAAACAACAGCTAGCAATTCCTTCTCAGTGGTAGTATAATTTCTCTGAGCATCATTCAAAGTTCGACTGGCATAATAAATAACCGACGGCTTGTTATCAATTCGTTGACCTAGAACAGCACCAAGAGCGTAGTCACTAGCGTCGGTCATGATCTCAAACGGCAAGTCCCACTGAGGAGGTTGCATGATAGGCGCAATAGTCAAATGTTGCTTTAGCGTTTCAAAGGCCTGTTGACAATCATCAGTCCACACAAATTCAGTTTCATTTTGCAACAAAGTACATAATGGTTTAGCAATACTACTGAAACCCTCAATAAAACGTCTATAGAAACCCATGACCAAGGAAGGAGCGAATATCCCGGACTGTCTTAGGGATAGGTAACTGAGAAATCAGCTCTACCTTGGCCCTGTCAACTTCTATACCACGCTCAGAAACCAAATGTCCAAGTACTAAACCACTACGTACCATAAATTGACATTTTTCCCAGTTTAGAAGTAAATTCTTTTCCTCACATCTTTTCAAAATCGCAATTAAATGTGTCAAACAATGATCAAAAGACTTACCGAACACAGAAAAGTCATCCATAAAAATTTCGCACATATCATCTAACATATCAGAGAAAATACTCATCATACAGCGTTGGAAAGTAGCAGGGGCATTGCATAAACCGAATGGCATTCTGCAGAAAGCAAGGTACCAGGGACGTGAAGGTAGTCTTCCGTCTTTGGTCCTCAGTTCTAAGGCAATTTGATAGTAACCCAGAAATCCACCAAGAAACATAAAAAGCAATTATCAGGCTACGTTCTCTAATTCGATCTAGGAAAAGGTAACGAAAAGATCTTTTCGGCTAGCCCGAATTCAATTTACGATAAGCAATTCACATTCTCCCCAACCCGTTACTCTCTTTCTTAGATTGGATCAATTTCTCCATTAACATTTCATACAGTCAAACCAAGATTTTTTTGGACTACCCTGTGTTGGGTGGGCTTACCCATTTCTTTTCCGAGATTGGATAGATGTGTCTGCAGCTAAATATTTCAACAGTTCGTATTTTTCACCACCTCTTTCATTGCTGAATTCAACCTCCTTTGTGCATCTCGAACTGGTTTAGCGTCTCCTTCGAGGAAAGCTTTGCCCAATGGTATTAGGTTCGGCTTCCCCTCGGTCCCACCTACTATGTGGTGTTACATTGTTTCAAAGCCGTACTTTTAGTCTGTGTTTTACATCTCGCGCTCTCGGCGAGAGCTCAGACCTTCCCACAAGAGATCGACACAACTAAAACTCTGAGAACTATCTAAAGGGAGATAGTTGGACTAGGGAGAAAAGAGACAAATTTAGACATTGTAGAAAGGGATGAAAGGGATAACTAGAATATAGACTCCTGAGAAAAAGGATAAAAAGAGAGAATAAGAAGAAAAATCGCTAGAAAATAACAGATATAGAAATCTGGAGAATAACGCAGAGAATAAAGGAATGAAGATCATCGAAGAGGATGAGGGAAGTTGATAGGGAAAATAACAAAATGAAGATATTAAAACAAAAACGAAAAATATAAAATCGCATACAACATAAGGAGACGAGAAGAGGCACACCTTCCTCCACACAGAACAATCACTACAGTGACCCATAAAGCTTGTCACTGATATTATTAGTGCGGAACAGTGCATTATATTTCACTTACTAATAAATTTGTCATGATACACTAATGAAGAAGTATAGCGACCACTCGTTAGTTGATGAATATAATCGAGAGTCCATCATTAGTTATATATTGGTTAATGATGGTGTCACAACTGTCACTAAATTCCACTATTAGTGATAGTCAACAAGCATCCTAATGCGTAATGGGTGGACTTTTAGTGACAAAGGGTGAGCATTCATTGAGTAACAAGTTTAATTTTTAATTCAAGAATCTGTGTTTAATCAAAACCCGAACTGAGATTCTTATTACCAACCAAAGCCGACCGCAGCAAATTCGATAAATCACTTAACCATTTTTTAATTTAACGGTTTGAATATTTTATATGCATAAGCTAATATAATGACATATAAAATTTCATATATAATTAGGAGTGGTTCTTATTATACTAATCAATTAATTCAGTGTAACTAAACTATTAAACTCTAAACCAAACCAAACCAAAAATTAAAAGGCTTTGAACATGAAAACTGACCAAACCAAACGAATCAATTAATTTCTAACCTCGATTCGAGTTTGCCAAATTATTCGCCACCCGCTCTTACAAACAAAACGATCAGAGTAATGGACCTTAATGATATCCAATTATCTCATATAGTATTATATATATATATATAGATTTTGAAGTTATATTTTGGTTATTAAGAATTTTTTTTCAAAATTGACAACTGCAATCAAATTACTCCTCAAATTTGGTAACAAAACACCTCTTCTTTGGTAAAAGAGTATCAATAGCCCCAGTTTTATTTTATTTATTATAATTGAGAAAACCATTCTATCATTCCTCTTGTCATTCCACTATGTTTCCAACCAAAAAAATAGGCTAGAATGAGATCCTTAGTTTATTCTAGTAGATGTTAGGTTTAAAACAATCTATTTAGAGATGTAAAGTGAAATAGGTTTTTGCTCTCAATATCTACCATATTTCTAACTTCATATGAACAGTATCGTGAAGTCTTTTACCCTAAATACTATGTCAAAATGTCTCATAAGGTCTAAACCCATCAAGATGTCTTGAAGCTTCACGATCTTGATTGGATCTAGGTCGTAAGGTCTTCACACAACAAAATAAGTCTAGGTTAAAGATGTTTTCAATTCCATAGTTTTGTAATATTTTGATAACTAAATAATTAAATGAAAGAAAAGTTATCAAATAATATTCCTTGAGTACAATGAGGCTTCATTTAAATAACATTATCACTAATAAAAATGTACAACAAACCTGGAGAAAAGGTTTTTTTGAGAATGATGAAGGTAATAACATTGAAAAGGTTTGATGGTCGTAGTCCGCCACTAACTTATTGTTTTTTCACCTCATTGTGTATTTAGAACACATCATTACGACTCATTGATGTGTTTTTTCTGTCTAATCCTAGCCAAGGGACCGTAGTCTTGTTTTAGTTTACCGAGTGGGGATAGGATTCATTAGTGAATAGGGGAAGTGCCACCATCCTCCTAGCGCACCCGTGCAACAAATCAACAAAGACAGGTACCTAATATTGTAAATTGTCCCTAAATTTGGTTTTAATGATCTTAATTAACTCCGCTTTTAACAAACGACAAATGATAAATAATACAATAATGAAGTTAAAAGTAAATAAAAATTCCATTTGGCGATTAGGATGTCAATTAGACCTCCATACAGGGGGTCTTATTAGATAAATCTCCCTCATGACTAAAATAGGTGAGGTCTGAAATACTTCCTTACCCTTTGTTAAATCAATGGGACGCACCCACGCAAAAATCGGTAAAATTGTCAAATTTTGAGCAAAAAGACTTTTTAAAATATCCCTAAATTTTTCCAAAATTTATAGAAACTTTTTAAAAAATTTCTAACATTTTTATAAAATATTGGGACTTTTTAAGGACTTTTTCCTCACTTTTTAAAAAAATCTCATTTATTTGACTCAAAACGGTTCAAATATTTTTTTTTTATTTTCCCAATTTTTTCTTGATTTTCCCCCATTTTTAAATTTTTTTAAAAAATAATTTAAAAAACTAAATAAAAATAAATAAATAAATAAATAAAGGAAAATCGGTTCAGGAAATCAACCGATTAAACCGATTGGAACTGGACTCAGCCCTGTTGGGCTTGGTGGACCACGTGTCCGCCCACAGTAGTGATATTGTGGCACCTTTTTTTTTTTTTTTTCCCCCCTTTTTATGTAGCTGGGGTGATGTCAGCGTGACATCACCCGCTACGTGTCAACCTTTGATTTTTTTCCTTGAATTCATTGTAGCAAGGTGACGTCAACGTGTCGTCACCTGCCGCATGTCAGCCCCTGATTTTTGAAATTCAAGGTATAGTCCCAAGATGGGGAGTGAATTGGGTTTATAAAAATCTTTAAGCCTTTTTACAAATTCACAATCCGTTGTATTACTTAGCAACTACACAAGAATGTTTTGAATTTAAATTACTTACATTACAACCAACCACAATCAACACTTCAATATCAATCACAAACCAAATACCTTTAACAACAACAATCAATCAACCAATCACACAATACTTAACCAATTTGTGAGAGGTGCAACACTTTCTTATTTTAGCGTTCACAAAAACTCAGTTTAGAGTTTTAATTAAAGCCTTGTATAAATGAATTTTGGAGCACTTCTTTTAGTCAAGATTTCCGCAAACAATTAATCAATGTACTCCCTTTAAGGTTTCCGCAAAAGATTAACCAACTTACGTCCTTAAATTAAAAGGTCTTCTCAATCACAATTTTTCAGCAACCTGTGAGTCACTCGAAAAATGAGTAGTTCGGAAGTTATCCCAAGTATAGGATTTCTGTCATGTAATATTAAGCCCAAGGGCTAGATCGTCTCCTCAGGGAATGCGTTTTAATCTCAAAATTTACCATCCTCCAATCGAAAATACAAATGTATTGAACTCAGTTCAGATTCAGGATTTTCAAAGTTGTTTCAATTTTACTTTTGACAAATTAAATAATACGTGAATTAAAACTCTAAACCTAGTATGCACTGAAATTGAGAGCAAAAATAGAAACTCTAATCTACTCATGGAAACACTGAAACACGTGTTAATGAAATATGGCAACCTAGAACATGGAATCAAAGATGTGCAATGGAAACTCAATTAAACACTCACGCGCGCAATAAAAACCGAACTTTTAAAAAAATTTACGAAATTGAAGTAAGGATCATAATTTGAATGCAAACATGAACTCAACAAGAATTTAAAATACGCAAACAATAATGGAACACGATAAAAACACAAACTTTAATGTTACTAAAATAAGACAAGGATGAATGCAATTTAAATTAAATAATAACAACCAAGAGAAGGAATTAAAAATTGATGCTTTAATTAAAATTCACAAAACAAAGTTTAACAATTATTCAATGCTAAAAAAACTAGAAAGAAAAGAAAACTAAACAAATAAAAGGAACGAAATAAGAGAGAGAGAGAGAGAGAGAGAAAGAAGCTGGTCGTGGCTGTTGTAGATGATGGAGCACGGCTGTGTGCTGGAGTAGAGGGAGTTGCAGCAGAGGAAACTTGTTCGGATGCAGCAGCTAGAAGACCTTCGACGGGGGCTGAGTTTCCGGAGTAGAGAGGAGCTGCGGCGGTGCTGAAGCTGCTGTGGGGGCTGCTGTGTGTGGTTGCTGGCAGCAGGTAGTTGAGCTGGTGGCCAGAGTTGCAGCGGAGAGGTTGGAGTCGGGGGCTTCAGGTCTGTGTTGTGGTGGCGAGGCAGAGGAGAACCAGAGAGAAAACAGAGAGGGGAACCCAAGAAAAACTGAGAGAAAGAAAGAAAGAGAAACTAAAAAAAATATGGCAAAGAGATAGGTAAAGGGAGAGATACAAGAAGAAGAAGAAGAAGAAGATGGAGATAAATGAAGAAGAGAAGAGGAGAGCTCGGCTGGGGGCAGCGCCCAACAACCAAAGAAAGGGAAAAAATATATATATAAATAGAAGAGGTTTGAAGCCCTATGACCCGCGAGACCAACCCGACCCGGTTTGCATGGCCGGGTCACATCAAATATCATGATATATGTATTTTTTTTTCTTTTTTTGTTCTTCGAGTTCACAGTCAAGTTTGACCCTTTTGGAGCTAGTTTCTTGCAAAACTCAAAGCACAAAAGTTGTAGATAATGTTTTCATCTTTCTCCAAAAATTTGAATCGTCTCAATTGGAGTTCGGACAGAAAAGTTATGTATGAAATACAAATAGGTGTCGGTTTTGGTTCCCAGAAATTTTCCTACAACAAAAAATTATCAAAAATTCATAAATTGTGCAATAAAACTCAAGAATGATAAATTCGGCACTTTATCAAAATATTGGACAAATTTGGACATTTAATTAAAAATATAAGCCGTAAGGACCAGGTCAAAGTGCCCAATTACGCAGTTTTGAAGCATAATTAACCTGCACTTTGAAACTTAATTTATACGTTGAAATTTAAAGAGTAAAGGTTAAGAGTGAGACCAAGATTTTTTACGAGGTTCGGCTTATCCCCAGCCTACGTCCTCGCCTTAGGCAATACCACCTAAGGATTCCACTAAACTGTTCCTTTGCTGGCGAAACAAACCATTTACAATCCCTCCTTTAGAGTGGAGGCCCCTCTCCAAGCGATACCCCACACTTAGTTATAATGATCCAATGACCTGAACCGTCAAAGAAACAAGAAAACAAGAAACAATTTCTTTTGTACAAGAGATGCTCTCAGATAAAGCTGGTTAGTACAATTGAAAGCACTAATATACTTCAAAACAAATATCAAAGAAATTGAATTAAAGCTTAAGAATTAATTCACCGGATTTCTTCTCTTGATAAGAATCAGTAATTCAGAAGTTTGAACTCAGAGAAGATTGATTAGAGACTCAGATTATCTTAGCAATTCTCAGTATGAAGATGCAAGCTAGAGAGCTTTGAGAGAGCAAGAGCAATTTTAACTTGAGAGCAGATTTTCAATGCTTGGTGCTAATTTGATTAGAGAAATCATGTATTTATAGGTTAAAAAAGGTTTAATTCGTGTTGCCCAAGTTACTTGGAGTGTTTCCCAAGTTTATACGAAATTTGGGGCACAAGAAATATAAATTTGAATTTTAAAACTTTTAAAAAAATATAACCGTTAACAGTGTTCAGACGCCTGAGGTCTCGAGGTCAGTCACCTGAGGTTTCAGAAAGCTGTGAGATTTTAGCTTTGAAACAGGGTCAGGTGCCTGAGGTTGCAAAGGTTAGGCGCCTGGGCCTATACTGCCTCTTCATAATTTTTTCAGGAAAATCTTCAGGCGCCTGAGGTTTAATCTTCAATCGCCTGAACAGTTATAATTTCTATTTTTCAGTTTAGTTTTCAAAACACTTGGCCATCTTACTTTGTTACTTTAAAAGAACATTTTCTGGGGTTTTAAAATAAGGTCTCTAAGTCCATGACAACCCCTAATGAGCTTCAAAGCATTTCAAAATGATATTTCGTATGAAGTATTTACATAATTCATCCTAAATACTTAAACACTCTAAGCTTGAAGTCTTCATATAAGTCTTTGCTTTGAATCCTCTTAGATTTGAGCTTGAGTCATCTTTAGGCTTCCATATGCTTTGAACATTTTGGTCCTCTTGAGATTTCTTTTGATCACTTTGAACATGGAGTGTGGCTTTATGATACTTGTGATCTTGAATTTGCATTTCTTTTGATCTTTTGAACTTTGTTATTCAAGCTACCCTGAAATATCATCACTTAAACACAACATGTTAAATCAACATTTATTTGTTATCATCAAAACGAGATTCATAAGCCATGTTAGGCCAATAATCTTCTCCTTTTTGATGATGACAAATAAGGAGCAAAGATAAGAGAACCTTGATAAGGCTCCCCCTTACAATAAGCATGCATTTTAACAAATATGAAAAGTGATGATTTCAAATATGAGTAAGTTCAAAAAATAAGTCACAATCAAGAATATTGCATTATAGCTCATGTCAACATATATGCTTATAGTCTTATTCTTCTTATGTTCTCATGTTCATTTTTGCTTTTACTCCACTATGCTATATGCCAAGATTTATATGTTTTACATTTTTGCTATGTTCTCATTTTTCATGATTGCTCACCTAAGATACTCTCTTCTCATGTTTGCTCTCTCATGTTTGCTCAATATCGCTCCCCCTTTGACATCAATTAAAAAAAATGAGGAGCATAGGCACAAAATAGAAACTTTGCATTCATCATTTGTAAAAAGATAGATAATAAGTTCCCAAAATAACATGATAAAATACAAACGATTTTATATCAGATTTTTCAATAATTTCTATAACTCTTGATATCATTACATAACAAATCTAATTCCCCCTGAATGAAATGTATTTCATATTCAATAAATTTATAATTTCATTCATGAAGTATAAACTATGTATTCATGAAGGTGTCAAGATTATCAATCATGCTTTTGAATTTATCATGTCGTGCTCATACTCATTTTGCTTACATTCAGTTTTGCTAAATTTTCTCCCCCTTTTTATATCAAAAAAAAAAAAAAATAAGTTGAAAGAAATATTATGCAAAAGTACTTAGGACCAAAAAAAATTTCCACATTTAGATCACAATAACAAGGTCCCTAAGTCAGCATATATTTTAATCAAAACATGGTCATCCATTATTCATCATGCCAAAAAAATATATGTATAACATAATCCAACATCAGCATGTGAACTTAAGATGGTCAAGAGAAAAACAAATAAAAGAACTAAGCACAACAAAATCATATTTCAACCCAGCTTAGTGTTTAGTTTCACAAAATATATGTGCATCTTGCATTACCATTAGATTTGTATACTCATGGTCATGCTTTCTTCAAACACTTACCCTTATTCCTTATTTGAAATTCTTATGCAATAAGCTCAATTTGTTTCAGATTTTCTTTCTTTTGATTTCAGATAATTCTTTTGCATATGAATACCAAAATTTATATGACTTTTCAAATCTCAATACTTTCTAAGTTAAGTCTTGTACAATCCAAACTTTCTTGATTTGTGGCCAACAATGCCATTTTTGTATTCATTTATTTCAATGTCATAGTCATCAATAAGCTCATAAACTCTTCTATAAGATTTTTCATTTCAACTAGCTCAATATCCTTGTATTAGATTGGATTAAGTAGCTTTCCATATATTGAACAAGGAGAAATTTTCTTCTTATATTTGAATTGGCTATCTTGAATCTTATAGGCTATGGAGGCATCCCTTTTCATTTTAGCATAGATTTAGCTCTCTTAATTTCTAAAAAGGGAATTACTAATCCTAATATCTTTGGAGCACTTAGTTTGTGAACTAGGCTTTTTATCTAGGTACCCATACTTTCTTGGACCCGACTGGTTCACCAAGAGTTGGATTTTTTTTCTTCAAACTTGTCTAATTTTTGCACCCTTTCTTTTTAATGGACATTCAAACTTAATGTGTCCTTTCTCCTTACATAGAAAACATGTGGTATGTGTGTAAGCATTTGAGGAGGTGCTAGCATAATCTTTGGAGGCTTTTGCAAAGTACCCCATATAGAGGTTCTTTTTCCTTGTATTCTCAACTCCATTGAGTGCTATACCTTATTTATTCAAGGACATTCTTTGTGCGCCAATCATTTTATCAAAATTTTCTTTTCCTTTAGTGAAGTTGTAAATTCTTTTATTTTGATCCTTAATTTTCTTTTCAAGGCAAAGTATTTCTGAATTTTTAATTCCTTTGCAGTTAGCTTGTAGCCTTACTAGTTTTTTAGTCATCTGATTTATTTTGCTTTCAAGTTCATCAATGACTAGGTCTTTTTCTTTTTCAATTGAAGCTTGAGATCTTAAATCTTCTAGTTCTTTCATCATCTTTTCATTCTTACTTTCTAATCTCTTGATTTTTAGATCCTTTTCTCTTTCAGTAAGATTTTTATATTCTAATTTTTTTATCATAGTTTCATTCTTATTTTTCAATGAAGTATATCGTTTAGTTACTTTAACTAAAATCTTATGAGCTTTGAATAATCACTTTATAGTTCTTTATAATATGGCATACTCTCATCATTGGATTCATTAAATGAATCATCACTATAATCATCATCCCATGCCATAAAACAAGTATAAGCAACTTCTTGGTCACTTGATTCACTCTTTGAACTACTAGAACTTATATTATCCCATGTAGTTGCCTTCATTGCCTTTTTCTTCTTAGAATTCCTCTTAAGCTGTGGACAATCCGGTTTTATGTGTCCAACTTTCTTACAATTATAGCATGTAGAATATTCTTTCTTTGTTTCTTTCTTATTAGTTTCTTCTTCATCTGATTTTGAGTACCGAAATTTTATTTTATTCTTCTTTCTAAGGATTTTTGCAAGTCTCTTGGTTATGAGGGTTATATCATTATCATCCATTACCTCTTCATCTTCATTGCTAGAGCTTTCACTTGAGGCTTAACATGCAATGGATTCCTTGTTTTTAAATTTTCCACTTTTTTTCATTTATTGCCATCTTATAAGTGAGTAGAGAACCTATTAATTCATTTAAAGAGGTGTTTTTCAAATTTCTTCATTCAGTTATTGTAGTGGCCTTAGGTTCCCAAATCGGTGGAAGTCCTCTAAGAATTTTTCGAATCATTTCATAGGTTGGGTAATTCTTTCCTAAGGCCTTGATGGAGTTTATTATATGGGTGAACCTAGTGTACATACTAGTGACGGTTTCATTCAGGTTCATCCTAAAGGGATACTCACTTGTGAGCATGTCAATTCTATTATCTTTAACGTCAATCATTCCTTCATAGGTTACCTCTAGTTTATCCCATATTTCTTTAGTTGGTTTACATACCATGACCCTATTGAATTCATTTACATCAAGAGCGTAATATAAAGCATTCATAGCACTTGAATTTACTTGCAACATCTTATGGTCATTATCGGTTATCTCTTTTTCCTCAGGTATTTCTTTGTTATCTATGTTTTTGGTAGGGACAAGGTCACCATGTGTGACAACTTTCCAAGCTTTCCAATCCATGGTTTGCAGGTATATCCTCATTCGTTGTTTCCAAAAAGTATAGTTGACTTTGCAAAAAGAGGAGGTCTATATGAGGATTGACCCTCAGCAAAGGGAGCTATGCCTAGGTGTGCCATAAAGATCTTTGTGTAGCTTCTAGGTTAAGATTTTCTACAACCTCACTCTGATACCAATTGAAAGTTAAGGTGTAGTCCTAAGAGGGGGGAGTGAATTGGGTTTATAAAAATCTTTTAAGCCTTTTTACAAATTCACAATCGTTTTGTATACTTAGCAAACACACAAGAATGTTTTGAATTTAAGTACTTAATTAAACCAACCACAATCAACACTCCAATATCAATCACAAACCAAATACCTTTAACAACAACAATCAATCAACCAATCACACAATACTTAACCAATTTGTGAGAGCTGCAACACTTCCTTATTTTAGCGTCTGCAAAAACCCAGTTTATAGTTTTAATTAAAGCCATGTATGAATGAATATTGGTGTACTTCTTTTAACAAAGATTTCTGCAAACGATTAATCAACGTACTCCCTTTAAGGTTTCCGAAAAAGATTAACCAACGTACTTTCTTAAATTAAAAGGTTTTTTCAATCTTAATTTTCAGCAACTTGCACTTTTAAACACAATTTATATACGTTGAAATTTAAAAAGTAAAGGTTAAGAGTGAGACCGATATTTTTAACGAGGTTCGGCTTATCCCCAGCCTACGTCCTCGCCTTAGGAAATACCACCTAAGGATTCCACTAAACCGTTCCTTTGCATGCAGAACAAACCATATACAATCCCTCCTTTAAGGTGGAGCCCCCTCTCCAAGCGATACCCTACACTCGGTTACAACGATCCAATGACCCGAACTGTCAAAGAAACAAGAAGAAAAAAGAAACAATTTCTTTTGTATAAGAGATGCTCTTAGATAGAGCTAGTTAGTACAATTGAAAGCATTAATATACTTCAAAACAAATATCAAACAAATTGAATTGAAGCTCAAGAATTAATTCACCGGATTTTTTCTCTTGATAAGAATCAGCAATTCATAAGTTTGAACTCAGAGAAGATTAATCAAAGAGATTATGTTAGCAATTCTCAGTATGAAGATGCAAGCCAAAAAGCTTTGAGAGAGCAAGAGCAATTTTGGATTGAGAGCAAATTTTCAATGCTTTGTGCTGATTTGATTAGAGAAATCATGTATTTATAGGCTAAAAAAGGTTTAATTTGTGTTGCCCAAGTTCTTGGGGTGTTTCCTAAGTTTATACGAAATTTGGGGTACAAGAAATATAAATTTGAATTTAAAAATTTTAAAAAATATAACCATTAACAGTGTTCAGACACCTGAGGTCTCGGGATCAGTCGCCTGAGGTTTCAGAAAAATGTGAGATTTTAGCTTTAAAATAGGGTTAGGTGCCTGAGGTTGCAAGGGTCAGGCGCCTGGGCCTATACTGCCTCTTTAGAATTTTTTCAGGAAAATCTTCAGGCACCTGAGGTTTAATCTACAGTTGCCAGAACAGTTATAATTTCTATTTTTTAGTTTAATTTTCAAAAACACTTAGCCAACTTGCTTTGTTACTTTAAAAGAACATTTTATCGAGTTTAAAAATAAGGTCTCTAAGTCCATGATGTTAGCTTTAGTGCAATCCCAGGAGGGGGGGGGGGTGAATTGGAGATTTAAAATTTATGCCTAGGTTTATCTAATCCAACAATTAGTATTACGCAACCTAAGGGCAGTCTTAGTCGTTTCAAACCCAAGCAGATATTTAACTAATAAACATACAGGTGCAGAAAATAAAGTGCAGAAAATAAACTGACACCAAATATGTTATCGAGGTTCAACCAAAGTGCCTACGTCGGCCTTGGCTCACTAGCACAAGGATTCCACTACGGCTCACTTAACGGGTGGAGTGGCACCGTTTACAACCAAGTCAATTGGCAGGGCTTACCTCAACCTACACCTTACCAAAATGGTGCACCAAGCTCTTCTAACTGGGTTTAAGCCAATTCGGGACTATTCCATATGACTAGTCTCCCTCTTCAGACCCACACCTGGAATATAAAAAATGTATATGAAATTTTGTGTACATGGAAATATGCTTCTTCACAAGCAGTTATACCATAGTATAGCTCAAATAATAACGCAAGAGATGCGAGCTAAGGTTACTTGCAATGATAATGCAAGAACCACAAGCCTATAAGTCTTCCCACACAAGATCTATTAAATAAAATCAGTGGGAGAACTTTAAGATTTACTCTCAATAATAAAATCAATCAATGAGTACAACAAATGAGAGTATTAAGCTAATGAGAATGAAGCACAAATACTCTAAGCATACTCACAACTCTTGGATAATCAAGAAAAATGAAGCTTTTGAGTGTATGAGAGCAGTATAGGCTAAAAAATGATTTTGGAATTTTGAGAGAATTTGGCCTTAATGATTTTGCCAAACCTTACTAATTTTTGCAAATGAACTAGTATATATAGACAAGGGGCAAATTATGACCGTTGGGGACTTAATGAGCATAATTAAAAAAGTTTTAAACCATTTTAACCCAAATAACCCCGTGTGACCGCAGTTAAAAATATTTCAACCCGAGAGGGTCGATTGACCATCTTGATGGTTCGATCGACCGTGGAGCTCAGTTCGGTCGACTAGGGAAAATTTGAACTAAGTGTTCGGTCGACCATATATAAGGCGATTCTGAATCTCTGCGGTTCGGTCAATCGTACTAGGTTCGATTGACCGAACTGTATGAACTTCGGTCGACCAAGTCATTTTAAACTTGGTGGTTCGGTCGACTATAACGTTGGGACATCCCCTGGGGTGGTTCGGTCGACCAAAGCGTTGCAGCTCATTTCTAGTCAGTCGACCAAGGAGTCATTTTGTTGACCCCAGGGAGGTTCGGTTGACCAGGACTTTAGAGTGCATTTCTGGTCAGTTGACCGAAGGGTCAAAATATTGACTTGATGGAGGTTCGGTCGACTGAATGCTTTCGTGCATTACAGTTCGGTCGACCGAACATGCCTTTTTCGAGCATTTCGGTCCTAGTCCCTTTACAAAATTATCCTTATTCATATGACGATTGAATTTAATTCAATAGGGCATATTTTAATGCAATCATGAGGGTCCTATGGTCAGTCTAAGTCTTTTTGAGCATATCATCCTACCATGCATGATGCAAATTATTATATACCATATTGTGGTACAGTCCATAATTTAATTACAGTTCAGAATGAAGAATATAAAAATAATTACAAATACAACACAATTTTCTTTATTCTTCTGCGTGATCACCATACACCATCATGATGTAGTTTTCTGTTCAAATACACGCGTAAGGTGAACCTGCATACAAGCTCATGACAAATGTTAGTACCAAATGTACTTGTCATTATCAAAATTGGGATATGACAAACTAGGTCAACAATCTTCCCATTTTTTATGATGACAAATACTTTATGCAAAAGTGGGTAAAGTCAAGAAAGGCTCCCCCTGACTATATGCATAATTGAAGTTCAATTATATATTAAAGTACCCAATTTTGCCTCTTCTCCCCCTTTTGGCAACAACAAAAGGGTTAAGAAATATAACATGAAGGCAAAAATCATTTAGATACAAAAGATAAGTTGAGAATTGAAAAGTAAGGTGTAGTCCCAAGAGGGGGATGAATTGGATTTAAAAACTTTCTTTTAATTCCTTTTGACAATTCTTAAACTTCTTTTATTTCTTTTAACCAATTCTTAACTTGTTTGTTTAGCTTTTTAATCACAAAAGAACTTAAATTCTTTTATCCAATCAACAACACTATTTCTTAGCCAAACAAGTAATCAATCATTCAACCAAATCAATCAAGCACAATGTTTAAACCAAACAACCAAATGATTTGTCAAGTATAAGTTAACTGTAGCACTGTTTGATTAATGGAAGATTCAGCACTCTTTGGAATATAAACACAAATCACTCAATAAAAAACTTTAAACCATTCAATCACAATATAGCTTATGTTATCAGCCTTGGATATAAAATTGAATTAAGGCCTGTATATATGAAATGTTGTGCTTGCTGATATAAAGCCCTGTATGAATGGATTTGCCTCTTTAATATGATGTGTAATATAGAATCCAACACTTTCCCCAATATTCAAATCCAAATAAACTCTTAGTTAATTTATCTTTGGGATGTTTAACCAAGTAACGTACTCTTGTATGGTTTTTGCAATATGGTTTAACCAACGTACTCATTTTTAGTTTCCGCAACCCAAACCAAAATCAGACTTCAAGTTTACTTGATTTCCAAATATACATAGTATATATGATTTCCAATTTAAACCATCCACGCTATTTAAATATGTACTAAAAATAAAGAGTAGGGAAAGAGAGAGTGAGAGGAGATTTTTACGAGATTTGGCTTATACCTAGCCTACGTCCTCACCTTTTGCAAACCACCAAAGGATTCACTAAACCTATTCCTTTGATGGGCGGAACAATACCTTTACAACACTCCTTGGGTAAGGCTAGAGCCCGCCTTCTCCAAACCATATCCCCTCATCCAGTCACTCCTTAACTAGGCTAGAGCCCGCCTCTCTAAGCAATATCCCCTTGCTTAGCCAATGATCCAAACAATCCTTGGAATCATCAATCTACAAGAAACAAATCAAATAGATGCATACAAAAAACTTGCTCCTCAAAGAGCTGGTTAGTACACCAATTACAACACAACTAATATACTTCAAAGTAAACAACAATATGGAATATAACTTAAAGCTCAATGAAGAATATTACCAATTAATTCTTTCAATGATTGAAAGATTTAGAATTTGTAGCACAATTCCGGTGGAAGAAGATCAACAAAACACAGTTGAATTCGTGCAAGTTAAGAGCAAGAGAGAGCCTTAAGAATTTGAGAGCAATTAAGAGAGATTTTGAATTTTTGCTGAATTAAATTCTTTGTTCCATTGATTCAATGATCTTTGAGGCTTAGTTATAGACTTTAAAAAGTATGTAACTTGATCCCCAAGTGGCTTAAAGTATTCCCCAAGTTTCCACGAAATTTGAGCCCCAAGCAACCTCATTTAAAAATTTAACCGTTATAAAAAAATTCAAAACAGTCGCTTAACAGATGACTGTCCATTTTTGGTAGTTGTCTGTCCATTTAAATTAAAGGGGCAGTAGGGTGTCAGTCATCTGTCCAAACACGTACAGACGTCTCATTTTGCACTGACAGTCGTCTCTCATGCTGTCAGCGAGCACCCTTCAATCTTTTGGTCATAAATTTTTTTGTATAACTCCAAATTTGATGATCGTGGTGTAAAATGAAATCTAAGAGAAAATACTAAAACTTTCATGTTAAACACATTTTTTTCATGTTAAATACATCAATGCAGATGTAGAAAAATTGACAGCATGTGAGAAATTCTCTTTTTGGTGCTTTTTATTCCAAAAATGATTCTAACCTTTTTGAAATAATTTTTGACCTTATAAAAATATTTTCCAAGTATGTTCAAAGGTATCTGGGTCCAAGAAATTAACCTACGAGTTTCATGCATCCATATTGAAATTCTTTGAAGTACTTACATGAAATTTCCTAGACTCTTTCAAATTTTCAATCCTTGAATTCCTTGAGGTCTTTATGCTTACTTTATCTTTCTTTGAGCTTTCCATGTTGATCACTTGGACTTTCATTTTTGAAATGTTTTATTTAATATCAATGCTCTCATGATCTTCAAGTTTTAATCCATGCCTCAAGCTTGATATAATCATCCTTCTTTGAAGTACAAGCTTTCATGAATTCTTTAACCTTGTATTCATCAATGAGTCCAGAAAATAAATCACTTAACCAAAGCATGTTAAGTTCTACTTGTTTGCTAGCATCAAAATAAGATGTTAAGCCTTGTAAGGCCAACAGTCTCGCCCTTTTTGATGATGACAAATAAGAAACAAAAATTAGAGTGAGCCTTAAAAAGACTCCCCCTTTCAATAAGCATCATCTTAACAATATTTGGAAGATCAATATTAATTTCAAAACCTCTTTTACAATCATGCCCATCACTTTCAAATACTTCTTCTTTTGATATATATTATGTTCATACTCAGTTTTTGCAATTTGCAATACTATGCTCAATTTTTGCTTTAAAACTTCTCCCCCTTTTGACATCCATCAAAAAGAAAAAAAATGATTAAGTTCAAGTAAAATCACATGTTGAGCATATCATCAAACATACATATCAACATATGTACACACTCAATTTATTTTTCAATATAGCATGTGTAGTGTGTTTTAATAGTCATATCTTTACTAACAACTTTTTCTTCTTTTGACATTATTCAAGATTTCAATTGTCGATTTTATGATACCGATTTAAAATTGAATTCATGATATCTATTTAAAATTCATGAAACCAATTGAGAATTGATACCAATTGAAAATTTAATTTATGATACCAATTGAAAATTCTCTGAATTGATTAATAGGGAAACAATCATAATATAAGCAATATGACATAACACTCCCTCTGAATTCAATACATTCAGTTTTGTTATCAATTTTGCTTTCATCATCCCATGTTTCAAAACATTGATTCACATCATGTATCAAATATCAATATCATGCTAATATCATCAATGTCATACTATGCTTATAGATATAATCATACTTGTCATGCTTAAAAGAGAATTTAACTTTCAGATTGTGATACCAAGTGAGCTTTGTAAAATTGTGATACCAATTAAAAATTTTAAAATGTGATACCAAAAATATTCGTGGATACCAAAGACTTTATAGATACCAAAGTTATTATCACATTATACACAGCTCATGGATACCAATAAAACCATTATATCTCTCATAGGTCATGGATATCAATATAAAAAGCAGTAAGTCTATCTATGTAATTCATCAATAGCATGCATGATCAAGAATTAATCTCATATCGAAATTCATGCTTATACTCAATAATCTCATGCTCAAATTTTCAACATAGTGAGCCATAAATTTTCAATATAAGTCAAGCATATCATGTAGCATAGGCATGTAAGCATGTAGCATATAGCATTTCATTCTCAAATATTTTTTAAAAAAATTTATGTAGTCGCCTGTCAACAGGGGGCAGTCGTCTGTCACTAAACAACCAAGTTTTTTTAAAAATGAACAGAAGGGTGACAGACGTCAATCCATCAATCCATATGGTGATAGACATCTGTCCATATAGTGACAGTCATCTGTTTATGAACAAATCAGTTTTTCAATATACACAGAAGGTTGACAGTAGTCTGGCAGAACACTCACAGACGACTCACTGGTCACTGGCAGTCCTCTGTCCATTACTTGACAGTCGTCTGTCAGTCTTCTGACTTGTGTTAAAAACACTTCAAAAACATGCCAATCATCTGTCACTAGACAGATAGTCGTATGTCAACAGGATTTTCCTCATTTCAACATGTTTTTGAATTCTCTCTTCTTTGCTCAATTAAACTTAAAATCTCAATTTGCTTTTCTTTGAAAAATAAGTTCCAAGACTTAAAATTAGGGTCTCTAAGTCTCTTTGCCTAGTGAGCTTAAAAAAAAAACACACTTGAATCAACTTGAAGTACTTATGTAAAAAGCTCAATTTGATATTTTCTTAATATTTTCTTAAGTTAAGCTTTGTAAAAAATCATCCTATGATTTTTGCCAACAATGTCATTTTGAATTTGTTATAATAAGCTTTTAAATTCATCTTTAAGTTTTTCTATTTCAACTTGTTCATTTGTTGATCATGAATTAAGTTACTTTCTCAATTTTTAAAAGGGAATGACTTAATCCATGGAGTTTTTCATTTATGAGCTAGTCTATCATCTCGGTACCCATACTTTCTTGGGTCCGGTTGGTTTGATAAAGGATATTTCTTTTACTTTTCACACTTGTTTAGTTTTTACATCATTTCTTTTAAATGGACAATCAAACTTGATATGCCTCTTTTTCTTACATCGATAGCATATGGTGTTAGTGTAAGCATTAAAGGACATGCTTGCATTATCTTTGGAGGCTTTTGAGAAATAACCCATGTAAAAATTGCTTTTCTTTTTATTTTCAATTCCATTAAATCCAATGCCTTATTTGTTTAGAGACATTCTTTGGGAGCCTACCATTTTGTCAAAGTTTGTTTTTCCTTTTGTAAAGTTATAAATGATTCTTTCTTTATCTTCAATTTGATTCTTGAGATCATTTATCTCTTTATCTTTCTTGTCATCAACCTTCTTTTGTGATTTCTCTAATTCAAGAGATAATTTTCTGATTTTATCCTCTAATTCAGAAATATATATATATATATATATATTTTTTTTCTCATACACCATAGAGGATAGGGATTGAAGGTCTTCTATCATTTTTTCATTCTTGCATTCTAATTCTTTGATTTTCAAGTCTTTTTCCTTTTTAGCAAGATTTTTGGATTCTAACTCGTTTGTTATAGCTTCATTCTTACTTTTTATTTTCTTGATTCTTGAATCCTTTTCTCTTTTAGCAGTTCTAAGAGATTCTAACTCTTTCATCATTCCTTCATTCTTGTTTTTCAATGAAGTATTTTGTTTAGTTACTTTAATTAACATCTTATGCACCTTGAATAAGTCATTTTGAAGTTCTTCATAAGATGACATGCTTTCATCATTGGATTCATCACTACAAAAATTATTTGAAGATTTAGATGAGGAGCTTTCCTCATCATCCCAAGCCATAAAGCACATATAAGCAACCTCTTGGTCACTTGATTCATTTTCTGAACTACTTGTACTCATCATGTCCCAAGTAGTGGCTTTCATGACCTTTTTCTTTTTCTTCTTAAACTCTTTCTTAAGTAGAGGATACTTTGGTTTTAAGTGTCCAGCTTTGTTGCAATTATAGCATGTAGGAGTTTTACTTTTAGATTTATTTTTGCTGATTTCTTCTCCTTCTTCATCTGATTTGGAGTTTTGGTTTCTTCTTTTAAATTTGTTTCTCCTTCTTAGTATCCTTGCTAGCTTTTTAGATATGAAGGTGTTGACCTTATTGGTCACGCCCGGTTTTGATTATGACAAATACTCATTGTATCTAATGAGTAGTTGAGTTTTTGTGCAGGAATCAAGAATGATAAGATCAAGATGTGCACAAAGCAAGAAAGGCTTGAAGAGAATTTCATAAACTCTTAATTGTAATATTTTCCAGTGAAATTGTCTGTAATAGTAATTAGGGTTTTTCGGTTTGTAATAAGCTCACACACATCACATGAATGATTTACTTTGTAAGCTCAAACCGAACCATAGAAAGACCTTAGGGTGAACCATCGGTCGACCGATACCGGAGTTTTCCGGTGTTTCCAAACTGGACCCAAGTGACCTTAGGACACTCACTTTTGCACTTGTATGTAATAGGCACTTGAATAGGGTTTGAATGTTGCAAAAACGGACCGAAATGCACACTTGGTGTACTTTCGGTCGACCGGCCAACTCAGTTCATTTTGGCCCGGTCGACCGAAACCGGTCCGGGTCAACAGTTTGACCCAGGCCCGGTCGACCGAGCACTTATAGGTCATTTGACCTCGGTCGACCGAACCTCTTGGGGGTCAACAGTTTGACCTCCCGGTCGACCGACCATTTTTGTTCTTCAACAACTTGGTCGACCGAAAGGTCTCGGGAAAATTCCCAACGGTCTGGTCGACCGAGCCATGCAGTTCAAAAAGGGGCCGGTCGACCGAACCGCGGTATTTTTGAAAATCGCCTTTTTCCGGTCGACCGACCACTCAGTTCAAAATGCTCCCGGTCGACCGAGATACTTGAGTCCTGGTCGACCGAACCACTTTTGGTCGACCGGACCTCTCGGGTTGTTCCCATTTTTACCGTGGTTAATATTTTTCTAAACAGGGTTATAATGCATTAAACTCCATTAAACTTTTCTAATAATACCCTATAGGTCCCCAACGGTCATATTTTCTCCCTTGCCTATATATATATGCCTTCATTTGCAAAGATAAAGGGATTAGCCACCTTGATTAGGGAAAAATTCTTTGAAAAACCAAAACCCTATAATACTCATTTTATTACTCAAACCACTCATACTTGCCTTCTAGCATTGCCTACATATTTTGTAAGTTGATTGAGTGTTTTGCTTAATAGGTTTGCTCTCCTTGTGTTACTCGTTTGATTTTCTTGAGAGCCAAACCTTAGGATTCTTAGGAGGCTTTTGCTAATAAAGCATTTCCTAAGAAGACCTTGTTAGATCTTCTAAGCTTGCACCTTCATTGCAAGATCTTGAGAAGAGTGTATTTGCTTTTGTCTGCAAAAACTTTTCAAAACACTTTCAAATATCTATTGTACTTTTATGTTGCAAAATACTTTGAAGAGATATTTGCTTGTGTGATTGTGATCTTTGTTGCAACATTCTTTCACTCATATATCATTTGCTGAATACAAAGATTACACGTCTTTTGCAAATCAAGCATATACATCGTTTAATACTTACATGCTTGAAATATCTAAATGATCGAAATATACAAGACTTGACATCTTTGTGTGAACCTATTTATTGAACATATCTTGTGATACAAAGACTGTTAGTTCGACACTCTCACGTACACATTACACTGATAGAATATACTTTGAGAGTTGAACCATATTGACCACATTGAGCTTACAAATTATTTCATATTTGTGGTGTATATTATTGTGCGAATTTGGGTACATATCTGCTTTACTTAAAAGCACAATCACTGTACCAGTTCATTGTAATACACTTTGATTGTATTTCCAGGCACGGGCCTGAAGAGGGAGACTAGCCCTGGAATAGTCCCGGATTGGCTTAGACCCGGTTAGGAAAGCTAGGTGCGTCGTCCTGTTAAGGCGTGTAGGTTGAGGTCAGCCCCGCTAATTGACCTGGTTAAGGTTGAGGTCAGCCCTGTGTTAATTTGACCTGGTTAAGGTTGAGGTCAACCCTGTGTTAATTTGACCTGGTTGTAAACGGTGCCGCTCCACCCTTAAGTGAGCTATTAGTGGAATCCTCTAGCTTGCGAGCTTGAGGCGGGGACGTAGGCACGGTTGGCCGAACCCCGATAACATATCGTGTGTTCATTTTTATTTCCGCACTTTATATTTACCGCACATGTATGTTATGGGTGAATGATGCGTATGACTTAATTTTCACATTATATTTATCTACGCATTTGGAAATTGAATAGGCATACCCTAGGTTGTGTATATATTGCTATTTATCCAGTTCAACCTAGGTGATAAATTTTAAAATTCCAATTCACCCCCCCTTTTGGGAATACACCAATTCTAACAGAAGGCTTCTTCATCTTCATCTATTTCACTACTTGAGTTTTCTTTTAAGGCTTTAAAGGCTATTGATTCTTGGGCTTTGGTTTTTCCATTCTTTTTATTCATTGTCATTTCATATGTAAGGAGAGAACCTATAATTTCATCTAAGGAAGTGTTTTTCAAATTTCTTCCTTCGTTTATGGTATTGGCTTTTGGTTCCCATATGGTTGGTAGCCCTTTAAGAATTTTCCTTATCATTTCATAAGTAGTGTAGGTTTTTCCTAGTGCATTTAGGGAACTTATTATGTGAGTGAACCTAGTAAACTTATTAGTTATGGATTCATCTGGGTTCATCTTAAAAACTTCATATTCACTTGTGAGCATATCGATCCTATTATCCCTAACATCTATAGTGCCTTCATATGTTACTTCTAGCTTATCTCATATCTCTTTAATTGATTTGCAAACCATTACTCTATTAAATTCATTGGTATCTAAAGCACAATATAGAGCATTCATAGCACTAGAATTTACTTGCAGCATCTTATTGTCTAAGTTTGTCATATCAATTTTCTCCTTAGGGACCTGTTTTCCATCAACTATATTAGTGGGAATTTGGTCACCTTCAATGACAACCACCTAAGTTTTCCAATTCATAGTTTGAAGATATATTTGCATTCTTTTTTTTTCTAGAAGGTATAGTTCAAACCACAAAAGATTGCCGGCCTAGTTGAAGATTGTCCCTCTCCAAAGGGAGCTACGCCTAAGTTAGTCATTAAGATCTTTTTATAGCTACTATTTAGGATTTGCTATAACCCCGCTCTGATTCCAATTGAAAAGTAAGGTATAGTCCCAAGAGGGGGGTGAATTGGATTTAAAAACTTTCTTTTAATTCCTTTTGACAATTCTTAAACTTCTTTTATTTCTTTTAACCAATTCTTAACTTGTTTGTTTAACTCTTTAATCACAAAAGAACTTAAATTCTTTTATCCAACCAACAAAACTATTGCTTAGCCAAACAAGTAATCAATCATTCAACTAAACCAATCAAGCACAATGTTTAAACCAAACAACCAAATGATTTGTCAAGTATAAGTTAACTGTAGCACTATTTGATTAATGGAAGATTCAACACTCTTTACAATATAAACACAAACCACTCAATATCAAACTTTAAACCATTCAATCACAATATAGCTTATGTTATCAGCCTTGGATATAAAATTGAATTAAGCCCTGTATATATGAAATGTTATGCTTGCTGATATAAAGCCCTATATGAATGGATTTGCCTCTTTAATATGATGTGTAATATAGAATCCAACACTCTTCCCAATATTCAAAATCCAAATTAAGTCTTAGTTAATTTATCTTTGGGATGTTTAACCAAGTAACGTACTCCCATATGGTTTCCACAAAATATGATTTAACCAACGTACTCCCTTTCGGTTTTTGCAACCAAAATCAAAATTAGACTTGAAGTTTACTTGATTTTCAAATATACGTAGTATATATGATTTCCAATTTAAACCATCCACGCTATTTAATTATGTACTAAAAATAAAGAGTAGGGAAAGAGAGAGTGAGATGGAGATTTTAATGAGGTTTGGCTTATACCCAACCCACGTCCTCGCCTTTGGCAAACCACCAAAGGATTCACTAAGCCTGTTCCTTTGACGGGTGGAACAATACCTTAACAACACTCCTTGGGTAAGGCTAGAGCCCACCTTCTCCAAACAATATCCCCTCATCTGGTCACTCCTTAACTAGGCTAGAGCCCACCTCTCTAAGCAATATCCCCTTGCTTAGCCAATGATCCAAACAATCCTTGGAATCATCAATTTACAAGAAACAAATCAAATAGATGCATACAAAGAACTTGCTCCTCAAAGAGCTGGTTAGTACACCAATTACAGCATAACTAATACACTTCAAAGTAAACAACAATATGGAATATAACTTGAAGCTCAATGAAGTATATCACCAATTAATTCTTTCAATGATTGAAATATTTAGAATTTGTAGCACAATTCCAGTGGAAGAAGATCAACAAAACTCAGTTGAATTTGTGCAAGTTGAGAGCAAGAGAGAGCCTTGATAATTTGAGAGCAATCGAGAGAGATTTTGAATTTTTGCTGAATTGAATTCTTTGTTCCATTGATTCAATGATCTTTGATGCTTACTTATAGACTTTAAAAAGTATGTAACTTGATCCCCAAGTGGCTTGAAGTATTCCCCAAGTTTCCACGACCCCATGCAACCTCATTTAAAAATTTGACCATTATAAAAAAAATTCAAAACAACCGCGTGACAGGTGACTGTCCATTTTTGGCAGTCATCTGTCCAGTTAAATTAAAGGGGTAGTAGGGTGTCATTCGTCTGTCCAAACACGCACGACGTCTTGTAAGAACCTGAACCGTGATAAATGAGTTTAAATAAATAAGAGAGGGGTAAAATTGGTATTTGAAGAGGCTTCGTCGACGAAGCCAGAGTTCGTCGACGAAGGTTATGCATTTCTCATTGACGAAGTTCAAAGGCTCGTCGACGAGGAGAAACCGAGGAGTTTCGAGAATCGGTGATATCAGGGTTCGTCGATGAATCTTTTATCTCGTCGACGAGAGAACTATAGAGCCTTGTCGACAAGGACACCATCTCGTCGACGAGTGTGCCTGGGTCAAAGGGGCTATAAATAGAATTTTGTTTACTTCAAAGCTAAGAAAACTGAAATATCTCTCTCTCTCTCTCTCTCTAGAACTCTCCCTACTCTTTATCTCTCTAGATTTTTTCACCGATCATCGTAAGGATCGTGAATCTGAAGTTACCACGAGGATCGTGGAAGGATTCTCTACAAGTTCTACGGATTGGAATCTCGTTTCAGAGATTTTCGGGTTTTGGCAAAAAATTGAGGTAAGGCTCGATTTTCATTTCTAATCCAGTAGTTTTGTAGGAAACTGCCTTGTGAGTATATTCTGTACTGTGATTTGTAGGTTTTGGAACTCAATTCGTTGTTTAGGGGCCTTGGAGTTCGGGATTTGTTATTCGGGGAAAAGGTAAGGGGAAATGTGTTTATATCGGTTATTTTTGAAATTGAACTCGATGGAACTGTGATTCACGGTCTTGTGTGTGTTTTGGCTACTCATTTGGGGGGATCTAATGGGGAAAACTATGAGTTTTTCATTATTACAGTTTTGGGAAAAAGGGGACGATGGGCTGCATCCCTGGTTTTGTTAAAAATCGCGCGTATATGTTGATTTATACTGGATTATTAAGATGGTCGTGCCTTGACTTGTTTAAACTGTATTTTTTTGGAAAACAATGATTTAGATTACCAAATGGGTGTGGTTTTTTTGGTTATATGAGCATGTATGTGTGAGTGACTGTTGAAATGCTAGTAGGAACGAGGTTTCGAATTGTTCTAGGTACTGAGAGTGTCCGACTCTATATCTGAGGGTGTGTGTTTATCGCCTGCCACGTAGGCAAGAGTGTCTAGCTCGATATCCGAGGACGTGAGCCTATTCCGGCAGATCAGGCGGAAGGGTGTGGATCCATCAGTTAGCGTCCGTACGATGCCATGGGAGTTGGGGACTAGCCATGTGTCGGTGGCGCCGTGTTTGAGGGTTGGCTACGGGCCAACGCCGTATGTCACGGGCCGGCTTCAGGCCAAAGGATGTGACGACACCGGGTTTGCTGATCACGTGTCTGTGTGTGTGTATGCACTGTGTAAAATTAGTACTGGACTGCATTTAATTGTGTGTATGTTGCATCATGATAACACTCAAATGCCACACACCGATATAACCTGTGTTCTTCCTTACTGATAGGTGTGTCACACCTTCTGTAAGTACATTTTTACAGGTCCTTCGAGTAACTGGAACTAGCGTCCTGGTGTAGGGAGCGTAGTGACTGGTGTACTGTGGTTAGCGCTTGGGTAAGTGCTATGACTGTATTTTGGTGGCTTACGATTTTGAGATGTTTTGGGCACCCGTTTGTATGTTTTGATAGAGCCTTTGTTTTGCTCTTGTATAGACTTTGGCATGGTACTGCATATGTATATATAGAATGACCTTTTTCCACTGCATATATGATCGTGTTTTGATGTGTTTAGGGTGCCTGGGAACCCTACGGGGTCGGACCCTCATCCTTTGTACTGTATCTTTGGATGGTTTGTATGATACAGGGACAGGATAGGTTACATTTTCACCCCTAGGTCCCATTTCAGGGCTTGGGGCGTGACACGTCTCATTTTGCACTGACAGTCGTCTGTCAAGTTCTTGACAGTTGTCTGTCATGCTGTCAGCTTCGAGCACCCTTCAGTATTTTGGTCATAAATTTTTCTGTATAATTCCAAATTTGATGATCGTGGTTTCAAATGAAATCTAAGAGAAAATAATAAAACTTTCATGTTGAACACATTTTAAAATAAAGATTTGTTGATGGAGAAAAACGTACATCAATGCAGATGTAGAAAAATTGACAGCATTTGAGAAATCACCTTTTTGGTGCTTTTCATTCCAAAAATGATTCTAACCTTTTTGAAATAATTTTTGACCTTATAAAAATATTTTTCAATTAGGTTCAAAGGTATCTGGGTCCAAGAAATTAACCTAAGAGGTTCATGCATCCATATTGAAATTCTTTGAAGTACTTACATGAAATTTCCTAGACTTTTTCAAATTTTCAATCCTTGAATTCCTTGAGGTCTTTATGCTTGCTTTATCTTTCTTTGAACTTTCCATGTTGATCACTTGGGCTTTCATTCTTGAAACTTTTTCTGTAATATCAATGCTCTCATGATCTTCAAGTTTTAATCCATGCCTCAAGCTTGATATAATCATCCTTCTTTAAAGTATAAGCTTTCATGAATTCTTTAACCTTGTATTCATCAATGAGTCCTGAAAATAAATCACTTAACCAAAGCATGTTAAGTTCTACTTGTTTGTTAGCATCAAAATAAGATATTAAGCCTTGTAAGGCCAACAGGAATTTTTTTTGAAAAATTTGGTAGCATACCGTTTGAAAATAGAGCATTTCCCAAAATAAATTTGTACCTTAGTGACCTGTTTGAAATCAAATTTTCAGTTATCCATAACAAGCAACTCAAACAATCCAATATGATCAATAATTATTACTTTCAGCATCCGAAAATATAATATAATCATACAACACACAATGAATGACAAAGTATGAAATATAACAATTAAGCACACAAACAATACAACTGGTTATTAAAATGATTTAAATGACATGAAAAAAGGTAATTAAACCAGAAATATCCTCAAACCATTGCAATTTAAATCATATCATAAGACCCGTAAAAGATTTGATTTTAAAACATACGACATATGATAACAGGTAGAAGGTTTGAGCATAAAATGGTCTAACTAGTTCGTATGCATTTTTATGTGTAGTTATCGAACCAATTATGCGAATTTAAAACCATATATGTATATAATAATAAATATATGTATATACATATAAATATATATCCCCCTTTTGATATTTGCAAAATGTACTGGGGTTCCTTGCTAAAATAGAAGCTTTAAAGATCAGGCAAACACAAATTTTTTGGTTTGTTAATTAAGCATATACAAAAGTATAACCAGAAAACCACAACCATAATGATCCTAAAGATTTAATAATCGCATGCAAGATTATATGACAACCACAAAGAACGTGTGGCTAAGTATTATATTTTTCAATTGAGATATTCAATAAGGTCATCACAATTGAGCATGTGTCACAGTGAATAACAAACTGATCTAAGTCTAAAATATTGGTGAGCATAACAAGATAGGAATTTAATTTCATATGCTCCCCCCATCAATTTGAGTATGTGCTTAGATTCTTTAACTACTTATACAATCCAAAGATTAATTTCATTATGCTTAGTAGTATAAGCTATTCATTTGAAATCCTTTAAACCAACTGTAGTGATGATTTATTAATAGTATACTGATTAGTATGGTTATCCCTATAGGCCACAAATGCATCTTAGAAAATATATTAAGGCATGAACTAATACTCATAACCTAGAACAATCCATATCTATACATAGACCTTTAACCACTGGATATCATGTTTAGGGCTTTCTGAAGAGGCTCAATATTCAAGAATGTGCATTGATGCATATGAGTCCTTTAAATTCTTTCTATAGGGATCGAGCTGGGCTCCTCTAATTATTTGATGATTATGTTAGGATGAAATTTAATATTCAATTATTTTCACTCATCCTTTCAAAAATATTTTACCATTAATTTTATCATAGTCATCTATGTATAAGGTTTTATTTTTGGGGAAATTCCTATTGAAATTTCGGCAACATACCATCTATAAATTGGACGTTTTCCCATAAAACTTGTACCTATTAGATTCATGCAAGTAATATATAGTTCATTTTAAGCATGCAAGAACCTATAATCCACTACCAGCATGCAATTCACATCAACTACATCCGCCATGCAAGAGACATTTTAGACTAAGCATGCATTCCACTAGTATAAACAACAATCCATATAAAATGTAAACCATCCAACTAGATACCATGAACAATAAATAACCATGGATAGTTAGGAATTCAGATTAGTACTCATATGGACATTTAGGCATGAAATAAAAATATGAGAGCATTTTAATTTATATAACCATGAAAGAATATATGCTCCCCCTGAGTTATGTGCTTAACTCATTTTATGCATTTTCTTATTTTTCAGGTTCTTTAGCCAAGTGTTTTAAGATTTTCAATGATTCAAACTTGGCTTTACATGATTAGGCTTAGAGGACCAAAAGGTCATAATGAATATTTCTTTCAAAGTCATAAGCCTACAATGCCTCTTCTCTTATGAATTTCAATATGCAAAAGGCCGCAAGTTGGAATGACTTTCGATTTAAACTACATGTGCATAGGTCTACTTGAATTGTATACATTCATTTAGATTGAGACCTAGGTGATTTTATTAGCCATTTAAATCATCTCTAAGTATATAAAGCTCTAATGGGTTTGACTTAAAGTTTGAGAGCTTTGTGTGAGAAGTAAAGAATGAATACTCTTAAAGATTTAAAATTTTTATTTAAGTTTAGAAGAGTATTCAGAAGTAGGACATTGTTCCAAAGTATTCGTGCTAGTTAATATTTCCTAGAGTGATGACTTGATTTTGATTTAGGCTTTTACGTTCAATGATGGTTTTAGGATGACAGGGTTATGTGGCCCAAAGGCGAGACCTATCCTAGCTGGCCTACCAGGGTAAGTCAACTGAACTCCGACAGTATGATCGACCCTTTCAATCCATATATGATGGAGAGCCTGTCCCGACGTGGGCATGATCGACCTCATATCACTTACTATCTGAGTAAAGTGGTTGCACTCTGAACTGAATATCTATAGCTACAGTACCATGCTTTATTGAATTTGATCCATTAGGTTCTGATACTATATAGGTAGTTGATATCTTTAACATACTATTTTACCATGATTTTTGAAATAACCATAAGCCCATAGAATTTATCTAAAATTCTAAATTAACTGACTGAAAATCTGATTTCTATACAACTGAACTGTTATCTATATAACTAATCATTGAAGCGTTATGGTACTGAAAAACTGATTATTCTGAAATTATTGAAAATATATTTTTCTGAATATACTGCATACTGAAAGTCCTTTATTCTATAAACATGTAAATATCATGGTATTTCTGTTCATAAATTGTAAACATGATATTCATGGTTTATATAAATATGGTACTGTACTCTAATCAACTCAAGCCACACTAATAAATATTTTTATAATCAAGCTCTGAAAACCGTATATGTAATTTGAATAATAACTTGATAACAACCTATATTGTTTACTGAAATCATAATGAAGTTTCCTAGCATAGCATGTTCCCTTTACCTAACTACTGGAAAGCCCCTACTGAATATATGTCCTACACCCGTAGGGTTTCCCACTCAACTCCCTGAAAACAACATTCACTAGAACAAAATATCATTATTTCTCTGGCTACTTCATTTCCTACAACTACTGGAAACCCTAATTTCGAATAAAAGACCTTACCCTGAACCGGGGGAGAAATTCAACTCGATCCCACCGACGATCAGCCCTGGTAAACTTGGAGAGAACTTCGCCAGGAGTGTCTTGGTGGCCTCAGATTGTCAATTCGGTGACTGAAGAGGCCGAAATCGAAGAGAGTTGGAGGAGAGGCCATAGGAGAGAGAGAGAGGGGGGAAGGTTTGCATTGAATTCCTACGATTAAACCAAGTTTAGGGTTATTTATACTGCGACCTTCGTCGACGAGGTCCAGAAGGAGGTTCGTCGACAAATACCATCTCCTCGTCGACGAAATTTAGAATTCGAAAGACTTCCGCTCGGTATTCATGTACCCATGTCGACAAATCTCCTGTGTTCATCGATAAGGCCCTAGGAAAATTCTTGGGTTATTACATCCAAAGTGCAACATGTGTTCGTCGACGAAGTCTACTGCATCTTTCTGTTTCTGTTCCCATTTCCCTCCCTCTTTATTATTTAAATATCATTATTCTTTGGGTCGCTACATTACAGTTTAGACTTGTGCTAACCGCCCTTACAAGTAGAGGGGGTGGGAGATGGATAGTCGATATGACTTTCAATGTAGAGTTGTAGACGTCCACCTGGCAGTCCGGACTAGGGTGTGGTGGGCCCATCATACTTATAGACATTTTTGACTTGCCAGTAGTCGGCCAACCATTGTCGGGTCCTGCCTTCGGGCCGCACAACCCGTCATGGGGGGTAATACATAACATCAACTAGCTATACATCCTGGGTAAATTACAGTATTATCAATTATATCAGACAGTTCATTTCATGAACAGTATGATTTATTAGAATTATGAAATTATATGTTTACTCAACCATGTTATGTTTAGTATTCTCCAATATGTGAAATGTACTGTATATCTACTATAACATTAAATATTCATGTTGCCACACGGCTGTATTTAATTTATTTTCCCTTATTGATAGGTGTCTCACCCCCAACTTAAATAAATTTTTAGGAAACCCAGATAGATCGGCGAACCGAGGTCACCGCTGAAGCAGTAGTTGTTACCTCGCTAGGAGGGTAAGCTTTGGACTAGAATCAAGGGATTTTTGTTATGAGATCCTGTAATAACCTTAAAAAGGGATATAGAAGATTAGTGGAGTGATTCCCAAAACAAAAAAAATAAAAATAAAAATAAAAATAAAAAAGTAATTAATTAATTAATCAGATTTATAGAAAGAAAAAAAAAGAAAAAAATAATTAAAATTTATTTTTATTTATATTAATAAAATATATTATTATTAATATTAATTAAATATATTATTATTATTATTATTATTATTATTATTATTATTATTATTATTCTCCTGAAGCTAGAAGCTTCAGGAGATTTCTTTTGATTTCTTTTTTTTTTTCCTTTCTTCTTCTTCTTCTTCTTCTTCTTCTTCTTCTTCTTCTTCTTCTTCTTTTCTCTTCTGTTCCTTGCGCGCGCAGTTCTTTCTCTCTCCTCTCATTCTTTCTCCCTCTCTCCTCAATTTCGTGGCAGATTTTCGCCCGATCGATTAAATGATATATAGTGTGAGATGGATTCCCTAAACCACAAGCTAGTGCAATGGACAAAAGGTATGCTTAGCTTTAGATATTCATATTTAAGCATGAGTTAAGCAATTTAAGATTTAAATACAAGGCAAACATGCCATGTCCATTTGAAAGTGAATTTTTATTCAAGCAGCCAATAATTTCATATTTCAACCAATGAATATATGCATTAAGTTCAGATTGGTTATTTTGCTTGAATTTCCGTATTGACTTAATTTTTCAAGATCCTTAGTATGTAAAGTTTTGAATGGTGGACGTATACTAAGTTTTTACATTTTCAGCCCGAACCACTTCCTAAACCTTTAGTCAATACTACCCCTATAGCTAATCCTGAATGCTAAGGAAGAATTATGTGATCATGTAATTCCGGTTTGAGCAAATTCTTCCTTGAATTTTAAGGGGTTTTCTTTCTTAACAACTCATACCATTTTTCTATCTTTGAGTCTTGATGGGTTAGGACTAGGTGGTACTTTGAATCTCTAGACCTGTTTGCATTTAATACATTTCCTTTTAAATAGGCAATCAAATTTTATGTCCCCATTCTTTTTACATAAAACACAATAGGTGTGGGTATAAGGACCAAAAGAGGTACTAGCATAATGATGAGACTCTCTCACAATGTACCCCATATACATATTTTTCTTCTTTTTTATTTCTAACTCCATTATATCTTATACCTTCCCTATCTAAGGTCATCTTCTATGATCCTAACAACTTATTAAAGTTGTCCTTGCCTTTAGTGAACGTATAGATGATCTTCGCTTGGTCTCCTATTTTCTTTTCTAGGTCTTGCATTTTTTAATCTTTCAAGTCTTTGCAAACACTTTGTAATTTTATTGAATCAGGTGTAATCCTAAGAGGGGGGGGGGGTGAATTGGGTATTTAAAAAATACTTTGGCACTAATTTACCGCTTAAACTCTTCTTATATATTTACCAATAAATTCTTGTTACTCAATTACTTTTGTGCAAGACTATCCAACCTATGCATGCAATATACACAATTTAAATGCAATGTAGAAAATAAATAGTAAAGGGAAGAGAGAAGACAAAGCAGTTTTACGAGGTTCAGCCGACTTGGCCTACATCCTCGCCTTGAGCAACCACTCAAGGATTCACTAAAACCCTGCTCCTTAAAGTGGGACGGAACTTCCCTTACAATCCGCTGCTTACAAGAGGCACAGCTTCCTCCTACTCTGCTGCTTACAAGAGATACAACTCTCTCTTTACATACCGGTTCACACATTGAACCGTGTATACAATAGAATCTGAAAATTAACACTCAAAACAATGCTTCTAACAAAAGCTGGTGAGTACAATTCAAAATCCTAATACATTAACATATGATGTAACTTGAAGCTCACGAATGTATGAAAAATGATACAATCGTTTTATGTATGATATGCTTCAACACACAACTCCCTATTTAACCAAAACTCTCAAGTAAAGATATATTTAAAATGTTTTGGAGTCAACTAGGGTTCTTGGTTCACTTTGCAAAAATGCACAAGTATGTTTGATGTCAACTAGTTAACAAAAAAAAAAAAACTTTGTCTTGAATTCAAACTCAATCAAACTCACAAAGTTTTATTTGATGTATTCAATCACAAACTGAGTATATTAATTTTCAGAAAATATCCCTAAATTAAATGTATAGTTATAAGTACCAAGGATATTTAATCAAGCTTTAATATATCTAAAATAAAAATCCTTTAGAAAACACCCACTTGAATCAACAAATCAATCAACCAAGTTAAATAAGTTTTCTCAAGTAATGATCTTTTCAAAACTCAATTTTTATACGAATATGCACACTCAAGATCAAAACTTTTCTAATGATAGTCAAGAGCACGTAATAAGATGAGATGAGATGTTCTTAAGAATAATAACTTGAAAGATCAAACCTCAATACTAGATTGAAGTACAGTTGAGTAAACAAGTTCCCTTTGAGAATCTGAGTTGATTTGCCCAAGCTTGAAGATTCGAGATTGAAGTGTAGACAATCGTATAGCACTAGGAGCAGATTTTCAACGTTCTTTCAACAATGTGTGTTCTTCTCTTTCTTGTGTGTCTAACATGTGTTCTAGGATTTAGATATTCAGAATATATAGTATATTACCCTTAGGATTGATCTCAGCCGTTGGATCAATAAAATAGTTCTTGAGTCCTTTTAATAAAAATATAATTTTTAGACTTTCTCGCGACTTCAAGCAACCGAAGTGGGGTTCAAGCTCCTAAAGTGGCAACTTCAGGTGCTTAAGGTTCCAGGGTCAGGCGACCGAAGTACCTTTGCCAGGTTCTGTTTTCCCATTTAATTCTTCAGGCTACTGAACTTAATCTTCAGGTAACTGAAGAAATTCTTCAGGTGACTGAAGTTGAGTTCAGGCTACCGAAGTCCCCTTTTTCTCACTTATTCATTTCCAGTTTAAAATTCTGCTTTGCTTCTTTGCTTGGGTCTTTTATAAAACAAGTTTTCTATGATTTTAAAAACCTTTCTAAGCCCATGTAAGTTCCCTAATGATGTACATGAAATGCATGAATCCTAAAAATCATTCTAAGTTATGTTGAGCCTCAAATTAAATCATACAAAAATGTAAGTACATGAGTTCTAAATACCCATTCCAAAGATATTCTTGAACTTTGACGTTTGCATCTTGATTCTCATACTCTTTGAGTTCCATGGATCTTGCCAAGATTTGTTAGCTTTACTTTGTGACTTCCATGACTCATTATCTTTCCGTGCTTGCTTAATATGGTTCCTGTTCACAAACTCAATGCATAGATCGAATACCAAGTGATTTGTCATTATCAAAACAGGATTGGACTCATAGAGTCAACAAATTTAATAAGCTCTTTAGTCATATTGTTTGCTTCATATTCAAGTTCTGCAATGAGAAGATCTTTATTATTATCACTCGATGCTTGAGATCATACTGCATTCAACTCTTTTTCTAACTTCTCATTCTTGTTTACTAATTGTTTGATTTTAAAAACATTTTCCCTTTCAACAAGAACTTTTGACTCACATTCTTTCACACGTGCCTCATACTTGTTTTTCAAAATAGTATATTTTTTATTAGATTTCACAAGTAACTTATGAATTCTAACATATTCAATTTGCAATTCTTCATAAGTAGGCATGCTTTCACTATCACTACTATCACATGATTCAGAATCAGATACATCATTCAAGTTATCACATGAATCATTTCCATATTTGTCTAATAAAATGGAAGGAGTTGAACTTAACTCATCATTAGTCAAAGCAACAAAGCACGGGTTACCTCCTTCAAGATCCGTAGAACTTGAGTCACGAGGAGTGATCACTTTATTTTGCATGGATGCTCCATATCTCTTCTCAAGTTCATCCTAGATCTCTTTAGCACGACTACATGCCATAATCTCACATAAAATATTAGAATCTAAAGCATGTAGTAGGGTATTCACAGCATCAAAATTTACTTGCACTAAGTTCCTATCATTATCATTCAACTCATATTCAGATTTAGGAACATTAACACAATTAGTGATTTTTATAGGCACAATATCACCCTGATCAATGACTTTCCAAAACCTCCAATTTAAAGCTTTCACAAATACAGTCATTCTAAATTTCCAAACAGCATAGTTTTCACCACAAAATACTAGAGGGTTCGTGACCAACCTTTCCTCACATGAATGGGATGCACTAACACGAGCCATCATGATCTTTTACTAAATAACATTTAAGTCTAAGTGATGAGGCCCTGATACCAATTTTTAGCTTTAGTGCAATCCCAAGAGGGGGGGTGAATTGGAGATTTAAAATTTATGCCTAGGTTTATCTAATCCAACAATCAATATTACGCAACCCAGGGTCAGTCTAGACAGTTTCAAACCCAAGCAAATATTTAACCAATAAACATACAGGTGCAGAAAATAAAGATTGGAAAATAAACTGACACCAAATATGTTATCGGGATTCAGCCAAAGTGCCTACGTCCCCGCCTTAGCTCACCAGCACAAGGATTCCACTACAGCTCACTTAACGGGTGGAGCGGCACCGTTTACAATTAGGTCAATTAGTGGGGCTGACCTCAACCTATACCTTAGCAGGATGGTGCGCCTAGCTTTCCTAACCGAGTCTAAGCCAATTCGGGACTATTCCATAAGACTAGTCTCCCTTTTCAGGCCCACGCTTGGAAGATAACAAAAATATATAAAATTTTGTGTACATGGAAATATGCTTCTTCACAAGCAGATATGTACCACAGTATAGCTCAAATAATAACGCAAGCACGAATGATAGAAAATATGCTCAGTGCTTAATGATGTGTGCTAAACACTCAATCAAGAATAGATAAGCAATCAGGATCTAGAGTGTATATCTCAGCAGGCTTTGAAACACAGTATTGAATATCACAATATCAGTTTAGAGTTTTAAAAGATGCTAGCAAGATGATTCAAAAAACCTCAACAATATGTTCTCAATAAACTAAGCACAAGAGATGTTTGAATGCAAACTTGAAAACAATTTTTGCACACAAAAATGCGGGCTAAGGTTACTTGCAATGACAATGCAAGAACCACAGACCTCTAAGTCTTCCTACACAAGATCTATTAAATAAAATCAGTGGGAGAACTTTAATCTTTACTCTCAATAGTAAAATGAATCAATGAGCACAACAAATGAGAGTATTAAGCTAATAAGAATGAAGCACAAATACTTTAAGCACACTCACAACTCTTGGATAATCAAGAAAAATGAAGTTTTTGAGTGTATGAGAGTAGTATAGGTTAAAAAATGATTTTGGAATTTTGAGAGAATTTGGCCTTAATGATTTTACTAAACCTTGCTAATTTTTGCAAATGAACTAGTACATATAGGCAAGGGGCAAATTATGACCATTTGGGGACTTAATGGGCATAATTTAAAAAGGTTTTAAATCATTTTAACCCAAATAACCCCGTATTACCGCAATTAAAAATATTTCAACTTGAGAGGGTCGGTCGACCATCTTGATGGTTCGGTTGACCAGGGAAAATTTGAGATGAGTGTTCAGTTGACCATATATAAGGCGATTCTGAACCTCCACGGTTCGGTCGACTGTATTGGGTTCGGTTGACTGAACTGTACGAACTTCGGTTGACCAAGTCATTTTAAACTTGGAGGTTTGGTCGATTATAGTGTTGGGACATCCCCCAATGTGGTTCGATCGACCAGAGCATTGCAGCTCATTTCTGGTTGGTCGATCAAGGAGTCAACTTGTTGACCCCAAGAAGGCTTAATCGACCTGGACATTGGAGTACATTTCTGGTCGGTTAACTGAAGGGTCAAAATGTTGACCCAGTGGAGGTTCAATCGACCAAACATGCCTTTTTCGAGAATTTCGATCCTAGTCCCTTTATAAAATTATCCTTATTCATATGATGATTGAATTTAATTCAATAGGGCATATTTTAATGCAGTCGTGAGGGTCCTAAAGTTAGTCTAGGTCTTTTTGAGCATATCATCCTACCATGCATGATGCAGATTATTACGGACCATATTGTGGTACAGTCTATAATTAAATTACAGTGCAGAATGAAGAATATAAAAATAATTACAAATACAACACAATTTTCTTCATTCTTCTGCGTGATCACCATACACCATCATAATGTAGCTTTCTTTTCAAATACACGTGTAGGGTGCACCTACATGCAAGCTTATGACAAACCTCAGTACCAAATGTATTTGTCATTATCAAAACCGGAATATGACCAATTAGGTCAACACATGACAACCCTTAATGAGCTTTAAAGCATTTCAAAATGATATTTAGTATGAAGTACTTACATAATTCATCCTAAAGACTTAAACACTCTAAGCTTGAAGTCTTCATATAAGTCTTTGCTCTGAATCCTCTTAGACTTGAGCTTGATTCATCTTTAGGCTTCCATATGCTTTGAACACTTTAGTCCTCTTGAGCTTTCTTTTGATCACTTTGAAGATGGAGTGTGGCGTTATGATACTTGTGATCTTGAACTTAAATTTCTTTTGATCTTTTGAACTTTGTCATTCAAGCTTTCCTGAAATATCGTCACTTAAACACAACATGTTAAATCAACCTTTATTTGTTATCATCAAAACGAGATTCGTAAGTCATGTTAGGCCAACAATTTATTTTTCACTTTCTATTTTTTTTAAATTTAATGTAGCAAAGTGACGTCAACTACCACGTGTCAGATCCTGACTAGTTCTGAGTATTTGACACAGATCACTGATGTGGCAGCAATCCAGCCATCTAGAGAAAACACAAATTGGATGGCCTAGATTGTTCCACGTTATCCCTTAGAAACAAGGTCATGGTTATGACACGTGTCACCATACAGGCAGTGACATGTGTCCCACTAACTTGTACTATAAAAGTCATTTTTTTTTCCTTTTTTACCCTTTTCTCCCATTATCTTTCTCTCTCTTCTCTTCTTTATTCTCTCTCTCTCTTCTTTTTGTGCTCTCTTTGCAAACTCTCTCTCTCTCTCTCTCTCTCTCTCTCTATCTCTCTATCTCTCTCTATCTCTCTCTATCTCTCTCTTTTCTCTCTTTTCTTCTTCCTCTCTCTTCCTCTCTTCCATTCTTTCTTTTTTCGTAGACTCTCTCAATCACTCTCTTCTCTTTTGCTTTTCTAGGTTTCTTTTTCCTATTCTCTTAAATCTCTTTGTTATTTCTTTCTCTTATAAAATCTCTCTCTCTCTCTCTCTCTCTCTCTCTCATCCCTTTTTTTTTCTCTATTTTTTTTTCATTTTTTAAGTTCTTACCTTTTCTCTCTTTTTTTTTTTTTTTTTTGCTAGTTTGAACCAGATAACGAGATATGAACGGGAGTGTTCAATCCTACGACTGAAGATAAGTGTACCCCCTTATCTTTTTTCTTTTGGGTGTCTTTTCCTCTAGTTTTCTTAGCACTTTCGAGGGAGCAAAATAGACTCCTTGGCTTGACCTAGGTCGGGTTTAACCCTAGGTTAGGGTTAGGTGCATGGTTTAGGTTAGGGTTAAAGCTTGGATTAGGTTAGGGCTAGGGCTTTTGCTAGGTTGAGCTAGGTTAGGGCTGAGTTAAATGGTTAGGCCTAGACTTTGATTGGACCAAAGGCCAATTGGGGTTTGAGACTTTGGGTTTCTCAACCAGTTTTTAGGCTTTGGGCTTTGTGGACCGGGCCTGTTAACTAAGGGTTTAAGCTTTGGGGCCTTTTAAATTGGAGTTTGGGCTTTGGGCTTTTTAAAATGGGATTTGGGCTTTGGATTTTGTGGACTGGGCCTGTTAACCGAGAGCTTAGGTTTTTGGGGGGTTTGGGCTTTGGGTCTTTTTAAATAGGGTTTGGCTTTTGACTGAAAACAAGATCAAGGGTTCATGGACCTAGTTCTAAATTGTAATGTGAACAGTGTATTCTCAAGAGGGGGGGATAAATTGGGTATTTTGAAAATTCCTAGGTCAAATGTGTTCTCATAAATAAAACAATATAGCATAACCTAGGGTTTTCCTAAACATTTACAAATGCCAACAATATTTAATTAAGTAGATATTTAAAACAATTAAAGCAGTCTTAGTATTCCCAATCGATATATAATGCGTGTATAAAAAATGCTCAGCAGTATATAACAGACATACACGTGCAAAAAATGTAAAGAGCGTAGGGAAAGAGAATGACACAATATTTGTTATCGGGGTTCGGCCAATTCTGCCTACGTTCCCGCCTTAAGCCAGTAGCTCAAGGATTCACTCTTACACTCTCCTTACGGGGCAGAGACTCCCCAGCTCAATTATGGGACTGAGTCACAACCAGTACTCCTTACAAGGCGGAGTCTCCTCAGCTCAATTACAGGGTTGAATCACAGCCAGTTCTCTTTACAAGGCGGAGACACCTCGGTTCACTTTCTGGACGGAACCAAATCATACATACTTTATACGATGGTGCACCTCCTAACTCACCTAACAGGGTTTGAGCCAAATCGGGACTCCTTACAGGGCGAGTCTCGCTCTTCAGGCCACACCTGGAATACAATAGATAATAAAATTTGCATACAAATAAATGCTTCTTACAACATGCATGTGTGTACAAATTTAAAGCATTAATGCACTCACACAAGATATGAATTTAAAGCTTAAGTGAGTAAGTGTGGTATTTCTCTCAAAAATATATTTATGAAATAATGTGAGAGAAAATGATGATAATGATCTTTGATTTAAATAAAGTATTCAATAAGTGTTTCAAAGATCTATAACCCAAATAATATCTCCTAAAATATTTTTCAAAATGAAGTGTAGAAGATGTTGGAGATTTGCGTAAAAAATATTTATTCAATAAACACAATTTAAGCTTTTGAGTCTTGCAATGAAGATGCTCAAAGATTCACAAGGTAAGAAGAGTTTTCCCAACAAATATTTATGAAAGAAATAATACGAGAAACACTCAAAGCTTACTCTCAAAAAGATGATTTAAAAAACAAGAGTTAAGTGAGAGTAAAATGCTTTACAAAGAATGAATGCCCGGAAATATATGCTTCTTTCAATAACCTTTAAATGCTCTCTTAAAGGATTTATAAAATGTTAATGTAAGATGTATACAAGAATGAAACTCAGAAATATTTTCAAAGGATTGTTAATCTAAGCTTTAATTTGAAAATGAGTAATAAGGGGGTATTTATAGAGTTTGGGAAAAATATGACCGTTGGGGGACACGTAGGGTATTTTAAATTTGTTTAACTAAAATTAAACACATTTTTACCGCTAAAAAATTGAGTAACCTAAGAGGGTCGGTTGATTGACGAAAGTGTCGGTTGACTTAGCCTTTGAAGGCCAGTTGACTGAGTTCGTTTTGTTCTTATATGGTTAGTTGACTAAGCCTTTAAGTATGCCTAGAAAATTAGGTTCGGTTGACTGGTTAATGTACCAGTCGACTGACCTTAAAGTGAAATTCAAATTTTACGAGGTTTGGTCGTCGGAGGAAACTTAATTGAAAAATCGGTCAGTCGACTGAGCTTTGTAAAATGTTGACTTTATGAACTAAGCATGGTCGGTCGACTGAGCCAAATAAAGCACTTATGGGTAGGTCGACTGAGCTTGGATAAAAATGCAATTTTGACCTAGATTTGCTTTCAAAAAAAATATTTTAAACCTTCGTGAGATTTTATCATTTTATGAAAAAAAAAAATTGTGAAAAGTTGGGCCCCCTAAGGTCTGTCTATGGTCATCTGAGCATTCATTCATATCATGCAAGCCATGCATTATTACATACCAAATAAGAAACTAATTGCAATTACAATTTAAAACATATATGTCTTTTTCTTCTTCTTTGCTCTTCTAATTCTTTATGAAATACGCCAAGTTGTACGTGCGTTAAGATCCATCTTGGCTTCCATTTACCAGTATCTTATGTCCGTGCTGAAATGTAAACTTGTTCAAGCACTTAAAACACACATAAGATACTTGTGCATTGTCAGCATCAAAATAGGGATCGAACTCAAAAAGTTAACAAATTGGACCAGGGTCTTGGCTCTTTAGGCCTATGGGTCAAACCTAGTTTAAGGGATTGGGTTAACGGGTCAGACTCAGTTTAGTGGGTCCAGTCAATGGTTTGATTTTGGAACAATTTTTGCAATATTGAAATTATACTATGAAGCATGAAAACAAAGCAACACATAAACATGAAACATGACCTAACCTTAGGTCTTCAAATCCTCTAGTCTTCTTGTTCAGTGTCAATCCTTTAGTTGCTCCTTGATTCTATCTATTCCTCGGACCTCTGCTGCTAAGCCCTAAAAATATTTCAGGTCATCTTTGGGTTCTCCTTTCTTCAACTCTTAAGCAATCCTAACTATTTGTTTGCTCTATACTAACTCAGTCTGCTCCTCTCCTAATTAGAGAGCTTTCTGGTTTCTCTCACAATTTTCTATACTCTTTCAATGAGAGCTCTCTAATTTCTGTCATAGTTGCCTATATTCTATAACGTGTGTCTATCTCTCGAATAGCTTCTGAATGTTTGTATCTCTCAAGATACATTGAATGTCTATCTCTGTCTGTGTCCTTGCTTCTCTGTGGAAGCCTCTATTTATAGGCTTGGGGCCTCAACCAACATTAAAAACATATTAATTAAATTAGGAAGCACATCATTTGAATTTTATTGCTGATTTTCCTAATTGCCTATCCTACCATGTGTGTCATTTCCTTTGTACAGAAGACACCCATTATAGGCTCAGAAGCATTGGAATTGGATCTTTATGGCTGATTTCCTTCCATGTGTGTCTCAAACGGATCAATCAAATTAGGGAACGAATCACTCAATTTTTATTGCAAATCAATCAATTTGAGAAACAAATCATTCAATTTTTATTGTAGATCAATTAATTTAAGAAAGAAATCACCCCCTTTGTTATTGTTGATTTTCCCTAATCCATTTCTTTGTGTGTGTGTGTAGGTGCCAGTAAGGACATTGGAGGATCCGAATATCCCTTTTTCTCTTCTATGTATTCTCCATTTTTTTTTTTTTTTGTATTTTTATGCTATGTTCATAATTTCTCCTGTATTTTTCTTGTATTTTTTTTTTTTGTATTTTCTTCATGAAATAAAATGTATAGTTTGTCATATTTGGTTCTTAGACAAAATGGGGTGTCTACAGCTGCCCCTCTTTATAAGTTTGTTACTTAAGATGACAAGAAGAACAATTTTCTGTCATCTTTCAGTAATAAATCTATAAAGATAAAAGATATAAATTTTGGAGTGGGCCTGATATAAAAAAATAAAAATGTATAGATTTACAAAGATGTATGGAATTCCAAGTCAACCCGACAAAATTGCTAAGTAAGGTATGAAGGTAGATCACAATTAAAATTAAAAAAAAAAAAAAAAATTCTCGAGTTTGGGGACTAAATCTGCATGCCCCTGAGGCAATCAAAACAACTTGAATGTGACTGTTCGAATTTGGGTCCTTATGTCACATGCCTCCGAAATAACCAAGATAACTTGAATGTGACCACTCGAATTAACGAGATAGTCAGAATAACTTGAATGTGGCTATTCGAATTAATGAAATAGCCAGAGCAACTCTAATGTGACTAAAAAGGAAGGTGTACTCCCAAGAGGGGGGGTGAATTGGGATTTTAAAATTTTCTTTAAATCCTTTTTAATAAACTCTTTCTCAATCCACTTTAGTTTTAACAATTACACATGTAAGATTGATTAACAATAATAAGTACAGTGGAAGATTAAATGAGTTATCAACCTTAGTGAATGAGTATGCTTACTTTGAATGTTTTATGGATTAGTCAAGAAATCTTTCAGAAATTATCCAACAAACCAATCCAACCAAGGTAACCAAGATAAGATTCACAAAATGAAATAATAACATAATCTTAGCAATGCTTCCAAGATTTAGATTTTATGTATGTAGCTGACAAAAGCCCTGTTATTAATACACAAGATACATTTGATTTTTCAATATGAAACATAATAGATATTTCCAACCACTCTTCCAATAATATTTGACCAACCAACGTACTTCCTTTTGGTTTCCGCAATCCAAATATCAAATTAATTTTTAGTTTTGTTCATTTCCAAACCACGCAGTGTATATGAACTGAAAAGTAAACAATCAAGCACGTAGTTAATATAAATGGAAAACTAAAGAGAGTAGGGAAGAGAGTGAGACACGAGTTTTACGAGGTTTGGCTATACTTGCCTACATCCTCGCCTTAGGCAAACACACCCAAGGATTCTACTGTACCACTCCTTTTACGAGTAGGAGCAACCTTTTACAACCACTTCTTCAAATAGGATAGAACCCTCCTCTCCAAGAGATACCCCACGCTCGGTTACACAAGAATTCCTTTTCTTGCAAATACAATGATCCAACAAACCTAAATTTTCACAAAAACAAAAAAACAAATGGTGTACAATGACACTCTCTACAAGAGCTAATTAGTACAATTGATTAACACAACATACTTCAATAGAAATCAATATAGAAAGAATGAAGCTCAAGATAATGTCACTGGGGTTCTTTAGATTTGGAAAATATCAGTAGAAACTCAAAAAGTTGTGGCTTTAAATCAGCAAATTCTCAGTAGAAACTTCAGCAAGAGTTTGAGCAAGGTAGAGCTTTTGAGAAGTATTTGCAATATAGCTTGATTGTTGTTTGTATTCCTTGGTGTTTTGAAATCCTTGGGTTTAAGGTATATTTATAGATTTGATAAAGTGTATTTCGTGTTCCCCAAGTGACTTGGAGTGTTTCCCAAGTTTTCATAATGTTTAGTATTCAAAAAATCAAATTTGGAAACTTCCCGTTATTTTTAAAATTTGAAATCTCGAATAGTCGGTCGACTGGAAACAGAGAGTCAGTTGCCTGGATAGTTAAAAACATATAGAATTAAAAGTCAGCAAGGAGTCATTCAATTGGAAACACTGAGTCAGTCGCTTGGGTCCTCTCGGGTTGCTGTTCAATCGCCTAGACAGATTATGTCAGTCGCTTGGGATGTTGACAATTTGACTAGCCTTCAGTATTTTGGGTATAACTTTCACTATACAACTCTGATTTTAACATTCCTAGTATCAACAGAAATCTAAGAGAAAATACCATAAATTTCATGCTGAACACTTTTTAAAATAAGGAGTGTTTGGTAGAGAAAAATGCTCATCAATATAGATGTAGAAAAAAGAAGGTAATTTGAAGAACCTTGTTTTGGTGCTTTTTATTCAAAAAAATAATTTAAACGTTTTTGAAATAACTTTTGACCTTATAAAAATATTTTCCAAGTATTTTAAAAGGTATTTAGGTCCAAGTAATTAACTTAAGAGCTTCATGTGTAACGCCTCGACCCTTCATACGGCCTCGAAGTGTTACTACACTTGTATAACACACGTGTCTATGATAAAAATATGTATACAACCCGCCTTGAATAGGGACATACAGGTGGTTCATACTAACCTTTAATCTCATGCACAGCAGAAAATATAAACATCCATATAGAAATCTAAAAGACATACCAGAGTTTCTAACTGTATTCTCACATACATACAATCGTGCTTAAAACATAATCTGTTCTTACAATACCCAAAAAGACATTCTGAACTAAGTTTATTACATATACAAAACACTTACGTAATCTAAACACAATATGAAACTCCAAGTCCCTTTAGCAACTCGTACTGACGTCCTACAGGACCTGAAACAAAGTTTGTATGTTGAGGTCAGACACTTCTCAGTAAGGTGGAAGATATTACATCAGTGTGTGACAACATGTGTTTATTTTAGTTGAAAGTAGTTACATATAAAGCATATTCTCAATACTATAATATAGGAGATATTTATATATTTCTTGCAATAGATAATTCAGCATCGTTGCAAGCAAGAGTTCCTGAGGTTAAGGTAGGGTACAAGCCCATACACTGTACAATCCCTCCCGGTACTCAAACCTGTGACTTTGCTTATTTTAGTTTTTAAATCATTTATATGCATATTTAGAACACCATCCAGCTTAGAAACTTCATAATTAATGCCATCAATGCCTTGTGGCGTAGGTTATGCGATGATAAAGCACTGCTCAAGCCCTACCTTGTGCAGGCACATGTCAGCCTTCACCGTTATTATAGTCCGACTGAACCTCCTTCACCTGGTCCATTAATTCACCAGTGGCCCTTCTTATCCAGCCAACTATCTCGATACCCACACTAAAAAATAGATGTGTGGTTGCACTATATCTGAATATAGTAACGGAACCGCGCTTAAGCTTTTTAAGGATTCATATAACGTTGAGCTTTTTAAGGCTCTCATAGTAACAAGCTGTGGTCCCAATTCACAATTTACAATAGAACAAATTAACTTGTTTCCAATTCACAAACCACTTGTACAGTTCTAATATTTTCACAAACTCATTCGTTCATACTGTGGTATAAACCAGCACACGCCCTCTCGGTTTAACCCTTTTCACATATAAAACTTGGTATATAACCGACACATGTTTTCCATATTTTCAGATAACAAAAAGGAACTCCAGTTCCCATAATTCATATACGTATTTAAACAGATTCAGTATATCCTATTTCATATCATATGCCACACTCATTTGATCAAAAATCTGCTATATATAGTATATAACTAGAAAAGTAATATTTAAACAGGAAACAAGGGGTTCAAGCATCTCTTACGTTAAGTTTAATGCACATATTGAAGTTTTGAAAAGTTTGGAGATCATACACCAAAACTCTCGTTTTTATCAAAATCGAAAAATCGACATTTTTACCTAGTGAAACTTTGCAAATAAGAAGTCAATACGTGCATATAAACATAGGCTAACTTTCTAGGGGTTTAGTTTTCTGAAAAGACTGATGTAAACAAATCTCCTTACCTTTTTCCGAACTTCGAAATACGAACTATACGACTCCAAAATAGCGAATCGAGTTCTCAAAACCTAAAAACCACAGAACAATACCTTAATACAATCCTATTTACTACAGATCTACCAAACTAAAAACAAACTTAGACCCTTACCTCGATTTCGGGATAGAACCCGAAAATCCTCAAAATGAAGATCCAATCCGCTACAATAGTAGAGGTTTTCCCCCTGATCCACGTAGTAACGTTGGACATGGATTTGGGTGACGAATAACAAAGGATCAAAGAGAGAGAGAGAGAGAGTTTATCGATTCTAGAGAGAGAGGGAGAGAGAGAAAGCTTTTAACTCCCCCTAAATGAAATGTATTTCATATTCAATAAATTCATAATTTCATTCTTGGAGTATAAACTATGTATTCATGAAGGTGTTAAGATTAGGAATCATGCTTTTAAATTTATCATGCCATGCTCAAATATCGATCATTTTCATGTAAGTCTAACCACACAACATAGAGTCTTAGTGTTAGATATATGCATTAAAAAATGGAAGAAAAAGGATAAAATAAACCAGTGTAGGAGAACTAGATGGTGGAACCTAAAAGGAGAAAATATAATAAAATTTAAAGATAAAATGATCAAAGATGGGGATTGGACCTTAGAGGATGTGATAGATTCAAATACTCTTTGGAATAGATTAGCTAGCTCTATTAAAAAGATAGCAAAAGAGATTTTAGGCGAATCAAGGGGAAAATTATCAAATAGCAAAGAAAGTTGGTGGTGGGATAAAGATGTACAAAAAATCATAAAAACAAAAAGAATTTGGTATAAAACGTGGCAAAAATGTAGAAACAACGATAACTTTGAAAAATATAAGGAGGCAAGAAAAGATGCAAAAAGGGCCGTTAGTGAAGCTAAATATAGATCATTTAATAGTTTGTATGATAGATTAGGTACAAAAGAAGGGGAAAGAGATATATTTAAACTTGCTAAAGCTAGAGAAAGGAAGAACAAGGACTTAGGAAATGTAAAATGTATAAAAAGTGAGGATGATATTGTCTTGGTTAAGGACGAAGATATTAAAGAAAGATGGCGAAGTTACTTTAGTAAGTTGTTTAACGAAAACCAAATAGAAGGCTTAAATTTAGAATTGTCAAATGAGGAAAAGACTAAAAATATAAGATTTATTCGAAAAATTAGAGTTAACGAAGTTAAGTTTGCACTAAAAAAGATGAAAAATGGGAAAGCTATGGGACTAGATAACATCCCAATTGAAGTTTGGAAATGCTTGGGTGATAACGGAATTATATGGTTAACTAATTTATTTAATACAATTGTAAAAACTAAGAAAATGCCAGATGAATGGAGGAAAAGTACTTTAATACCTATATACAAAAATAAAGGAGATATTCAAAATTGTAATAACTATCGTGGAATTAAACTTATGAGTCATACGATGAAACTATGGGAAAGAGTAGTTGAACAAAGATTAAGGTTAGAAACGAAGATCTCTAAAAAATCAATTTGGTTTTATGCTTGGGAGATCTACCACAGAAGCTATTTATCTTTTAAGAAGATTAATGAAAAAGTTTAGAGAAAAGAAGAGGGACTTGCATATGATATTTATTGACCTTGAGAAAACATATGATAGGATACCTAGGGAAGTTCTATGGTGGGTTTTAGAAAAAAAGGGTGTATGTTGTAGGTATACCGATGTCATTAAGGATATGTACAATGGAGTAATGACTAGTGTAAAGACTATAGATGGAGAAACTAGAGAATTTCCAATTACCATAGGTGTACATCAAGGATCTGCTTTGAGTCCTTATCTTTTTGCTTTAGTGATGGACCAATTGACTAAGAGTATTCAAAAGGAGGTTCCATGGTGTATGTTGTTTGCAGATGATATTGTATTAATTGACGAAACTAGGGATGGAGTAGAGGCTGAGTTAGAATTATGGAGAGAAGCTTTGGAATCTAGAGGTTTTAAGATAAGTAGAAATAAAACAGAATACATGAAATGTAATTTTAGTAATGATAGGAGGAATATTGGAGACAAAGTTAAACTTGATGATGAAGAAATAAATAGCACTTGTAGATTTCGATACCTTGGATCTATTATGCAAGTTGAAGGAGAAATTGAAGATGATGTAATGCATAGAGTTAAAGCAGGTTGGGTAAAATGGAGAAGTTCTTCAAGTGTTCTATGTGATCGTAGAATACCCTTAAAATTGAAAGGGAAGTTTTATAGGACAGTTATAAGACCAGCTATGCTACATGGATCAGAATGTGGGGCGACGAAGAAACATAATATCCAAAAAGTAAAAGTTGCCGAGATGAGGATGCTTAGATGGATGAGTGGTATAACATTGAAAGATAAATTAAGGAATGAACATATTCGTGGTAAGTTAGGTGTAGCTCCTATAGAAGATAAGATAAGGGAAGGACGACTCAGATGGTATGAACACTTGCAACGTAGGCCTTATAGTGCACCTGTGAGGAAGAGTGACTTAGTTACTGTGGGGGGTAGTAGAAGGGGTAGGGGTAGACCTAAAATAACTTGGGAGGAGATTGTGAGTAAGGATTTAATATCTTTGAATCTATCAAAAGAAATGGTCCATGATCGCATAAATTGGTAGAAAAGGATTCATATAGCCGACCCCACTTAGTGGGACTAAGGCTTGGTTTTGTTGTTGTTGTTGTGAATCTCTCTCTTTTGATTTATCATTTTATCAAGCTTCAAATGACTTTCTAAATTGGCTTTTTGAAGCAAATGACTTCCTTGATTTTGAAGATAAGCCTTGTATAATCCAAGCTTTCTTAATTTGTAGCAAAAAATACCATTTTTGTATTCATTTGTTTCAATGTTATAGTCGTCAATAAGCTCATAAATTCTTCTTTAAGATTTTCCATTTCAACTAGTTCAATATCCTTGTATTAATAAGGATTAAGTGATTTTCCATATATTGAAGAGGGAGAAATTTTCTTCTTATATTTAAATTTGACTATCTTGAATCTTGTAGACTATTCCTAATATATTTGGAGAGAACTTAGTTTGTGAACTAGGCCTTTTATCTAGGTGCCCATACTTTCTTAGGTTCGGATGATTTAACAAGAGTTGATTCTTTTATTCTCCAAAATTGTCCGATTTTTGCACCTTTTCTTTTTAATGGACATTCAAACTTAATGTGTCATTTCTTCTTACATAGCAAATATGTGGTATGTGTGTAATCATTTGAGGAGGTGCTAGTATAATCTTTGGAGGCTTTTGCAAAGTACCCCATGTAGAGGTTCTTTTTCCTTGTATTCTCAACTCCATTGAATCCTATGCCTTCTTTATTCAAGGACATTCTTTGTGTGCCAATCATTTTATCAAGATTTTATTTTCCTCTAGTGAAGTTGTAAATTATTTTATTTTGATACTCAATTTTTTTTTCAAGAACACAAATTTTCGGGTCTTGTGTATTTTTACCCTTTTATTGATTTTGAGACATTTTGCTGATTTTGTTTTCTAGTTTAGAAATATATAGATCTTTCTCATTATCAATGGAAGTTTGGAATCTTAGATCTCCCAATTCTTTCATCACCTTTTCATTCTTGCTTTCTAATCTCTTGATTTTTAAATCGTTTTCTTTTTCAGTAAGATTTTTAGATTCTAATTCTTTTATCACATCTTCATTCTTTATTTTCAATGAAGTATATTGTTTAGTTACTTTAACTAAAATCTAATTGGCTCGCTAAAAAAAAGAGCAGCTTGGAAGCTATCCAAGGTATAGGAGTTCAATCGTGTAATAATTAGCCTAAGGGTCAGATCGTCTCCTCAGGGAATGCAGTTTAGTTCCAAAGTTTGTGTAAACCCAAAAAAAAATAAGGAAAGAAAAGTTCACTGAATACAGTTCATATTTGGTATCCTGGAAATTTTGAGATTTTGTGAGAGAATTTAAAACAACTCAATCTCTAATTAAAGGTTTAACACGCATAAAAATAATCAAATACTCATTCATGAAACAAAGATAAACCAAAATTAAACTCAACAATAACGTACGAATAAATACCTGACTCAACGCAATTTAAAAGTAATAAATAGATCTTGCAATATCCCAACGAAACAAAAAAAAAAAATAAACTAGATAATAAATAAGGCTCAACTAAATAAATTTAACAATAAACAAACTCAAATAAGATTTAGCTCCAACAATATCTTTAAAAAAAAAACTGAACTTGATAATTAAAAATAAAGATAACCCAAAGAGATTTCAATTCAAATAGAAACTTGTAAATAATTAAAAAAAAAAAAACTGAACTGAATATCAGAAAGTAACCCAACCAAAATTGAAATTCTAACAATATTTTTTTTTATTAAAAACAACTAAAGATAAAGAGAGTAAGAGAGAGAGTAGAAGGGAGAGCAAATTGCAAGTCGTGAGGTCGGTGGAGGGTTCCAGCACAACTGCTCTCCTCTCGGGTCCCCCCTTCCTTGCACACAGTATCAGCACCAAGTAGCGGGCAGCAGCAATGGATAGCAGCAATAGTTCTGGTTACACAAGAAGGAATCCGAGAGGGAGGGCTAAAAGACTGACAGAGAGAGCGAAAGAGGGCTAAGGGAGACCAGAGGGCTGAGAGGTGAGGCAATGAGAAGAGACTGAGGGAGAGGAGAGGGAGAGAGAGCTAAAGGAGATAAGAGATCAAGCCGTGAAAGAGGGTCCTCCACGCAACAGCTTGCTAATGCTTTCCTCCAAGCACCCTGCTGCCGCACGACTTCCCAAGGAAGAGAAACTAAAAAAAACACTTTACAAACCCTACCTTTTCTAGCCTCAAAAGTCCTCAAAACACACCAAAAAGGCCCTTAGGCGCGACCTTTGTCTTGGAGCTTTAACGGCTGCTGCATGGGCTTAAAGCACGTGGTCACATCAGCTTCTCATGAAACCCAGCATATACACATGCGAACTGAAGCCCAACTCTTCACAACTTCATTGGTAGCCCACGGTTCTAGGCCCAACCGCGTGTCTCTCCACGGTTTTTGCATGTCCATCCAGTCCACGACCTTTTTTTGTTTTCATTCTTTATTCGGCTGCTTCCCAGCTTTTTTTTTTTTGTATGTGTATTCGGCCAAGCCCTTCATGTGCATGGCTTGGTCTCTTCAGGCATGCAAGCCCCTCATGCTCACACATGCATGACAGGTCTTCATTCGGTGTACACGACTTCAAACAAATGCGTGCATATAGTCACGTGCATGACTCACGTACACTTTAATTTCAGATTTAAGGTCCAAAATTTATCATGCAATAGTAAAAAACCAAAAGTTCCTAAATTATTGAATAAAAATTAATTATTATAAATTGAGCGCAATGTTAAAAGATTGAACATAATTTGGCGTTTAATTAAAAATATAATCTTTACAGCATGATTTTAAACACCTAGTTATGCAATTTAGACGCATAATCACACCCTCAACTAACGTTTTGCTAGTCTCTAACAAATAATATGAATGCAATCCAGGGCGATACCCACAGATACCGATTCCAACAAACATTAAATGAATGCATATGTGACATGACCGTACCATTTCACATACATAAATATAACTAGATTACACACTAGTTCATTCATACACAATTCATGCAACTACGAAGCAAGTCATTCGTGCAAGTTTCATCATTATATAGCCATTAAGAATAGTATACTCACATAGATTCAACCAGCAATACAATTCAAAGTTAATGTAGTCATATAAATTCGAGTATAAATAGGCAAAATCTCGAGGTATGTGTAATGTGTATGACTCGTTACACCCAGGATACCAGTGGACACCTACAAAACGGTCATTTTGACTCGACCTAACTAGTATACCCTAAAAAACACTCAAAAAGGATGGGTTCATTTGTCATATGTGAGGAGGAGTGTCATGATCAAACATCCCACATATTGCAAGGAACAAACTCTAAATGTATGGAGTGGACTAGTCTGAAAAGGATCCAACCTATTTGTGAGGTGTCGGGTCATTCACCCTAACATCTTCTCACCTACTCGCCATATCCAACTAAGACCATCCTAAATCAACTTATTCACTAATCAGGCGTGAATACATATGAGGCATTAGGCAGTTGAAGAGTCTTCATATATGGAGAAGATGTGTCGTGTCCCTGACTTTTGTGGTAGTTGTGTGGAGCTGTTTGACCATATTCATGTGCATTTCTATTTCTTTTTTTTTTTCTTTCTTCTGCTCATTTTTCAATTTCTTCCTTTTCATAGTCAATTAGGACAATCATTACACTTCTTTTGTTATCTTCATACCACCTATGGAAATTAAGCTCGAACAAGAGTCCATGAAATAAGTCTATCTTTAGGGGTGGCTCAACCTTCACATCTTGAGTAGGTTATAAGATCTAGGTTTCTATCTCCCCACTTGATGTCACCTCTAAGGCTAGCAAGTCAAAAATCAGGACTAGTGTACAAAGAGTATCGAGAAAAAAAAAAAAAAAAAAGGAAAGTTGAGTTTCATGAACTTTAAATTGACGTCAAAAAATTACAAAAATGATAAATGGCTCAAAAGTACCTCACAAGGTGTTAAAGTCACCACAAGCGCTCTTTCAATGCTCACAAGGAACCCTAAGTGCTACGAATCACGTGAATGTGTATATTCAGCCTCATGAGATACCATATAAATACAAGAGTTTGTATAGCCAAATTAACATGAATGAACTACCAGTCAACTTTCATGGAGTTATAAAGTCATATAAAGAGAAACTACACATAAATAACTCGAATGTGTAACTGTTAGGTTATATGTAAGTATGTGAAGGGTATAAGTCAGTGTTAGTCATGACATAATCATCCATCTTCAATATTTTTTTTTAAAAATTCTAAAAACTCGGCAAGTGGAAGCACATAGTATCACATGCAAATTTTCACCCCACCCCCCCCCCCCAAAAACTAAAGTGGAACATTGTCCTTAATGTGAAAGCATAGGGGAAATAGAAAAACTGTGCATGGGGGAAACAAGCTAATAGAAAAACCACAGAAAATCACTACCAACTAATGTAACAAAAAAAGAAAATAAAAAATGCAAATAAAGAAACTAATAAAACAAAAAGAAAAGGAAGAAGAAAAGTAATAGGAGAGAAAGGTCGGAAAACTCCGCTAGGGTGTTGTAGAAGCAAGACCTCTTCATTTGGATTGAAGGGAGTCATGAAAAGCTTGAGCCACCGTCCATTGACCGTGAAGTCATTACCATTCTTTGGATCCACAATGTCTACTGCACCGTGGGGATGAGCATGTTTAACGATGTACGGGCCACCCCATCGGGACCTCAGTTTCCCGAGAAACATATGTAATCTGGAGTCATAGAGAAGAACTTGCTGATTCGGGAAAAGTTGTTGATCCTTGATTTTATTGTCATGCAGCAGCTTCATCCGCTTCTTCGCTAAGTGAGCTTTGTCATAAACTTCCCTCTTGGATTATTTAAGCTTACACACCAACAACTTTCTCAAGCCTTTGGCATTATCAAGTGAAAAGTTAATCTGTTTTATAACCCATAATGCATGATGCTGAATCTCAATAGGTAAATGACATGCCTTATCGTAAACCAACCTGTAGGGAGACATCCCTAAATTTGTCTTGAAAGCAGTTCGATAGGCCCAGAGTGCATCAACCAATTTCTTTGACCAACCTTTTCGATTAGGACAACCCATCTTCTCAAGTATGATCATGATCTCTGCAAAGAACTTACGCTTATCCTACGTTACCCAATGTTCTGGCATTCAGTCGGTGACAAGGTAGTTCACAATATCATTAAACCAAGGGGTGCATGACATGTCGGTGATAGTGTTAACTTTATTGTAATCCCAAAAGGGGGGTGAATTGGTATTTTAAAGATTTCTCCCCTAGGTCAATCAACTAGGAGCAGTATTACACAACCCTAAGGTCAATCTAATGCAGATAAAATAAATAAATATATATTCAACTGAAATTAAACTTCACAAGTAAACTAATTAACCATGCACAATAAAGTAGTAAATAGAGATAACACCAGATATGTTATCGAGGTTTGGCAACAGTGCCTACATCCTCGCCTTGGCTCACAAGCACAACGATTACACTAAGGCTCACTTAACGGGTGGAGTGGCACCTAAATACAACCAAGTCAATTAGCACAGGACTGACCTCAACCTTTACAACCAATCCTTTTGAGCTGGATTAACGCCCCCTCAGGCCACGCCTGGAATACAACAATGAAATACAAATTTGTGTACAAATATTATGCTTCTTAATCAAGCAGATTGCACCAGTAATATCAAACACACTACAGTATGATAGGATATGATAAACTCAATGTAGTCTCAATGTCTACTCTCAAAATAATGCTAGTATATCAATCAGAATGTGAGAGTGTATGTGTTAGGATCTTTGTGTCAAAATAATAATAGCAAACACAAGATGTAGCAACAAAGATCTTCATTACTCAAGCAAATATCTAAAAAAATAAGCACAAGAGATATTTGAAATTGGTTTGTAAAAAGTTATTTCACAAAAAAAATGCAATACGAGCTCTTGAGTATTGCAATGATGATGAAAAACTCACAAGCTCTAAGGAGTTTTCCCAAGGAAGACTTATTGATAAAGTCTCCAAAAAAAAAAAACTCTAAGCTTACTCTCAAATGAAAATAAATCTCAATCAAGTTGAACAAAGAGAGTATAAGCTTAATGGGACAATCACAAGAACACTGTTACTAAATGAATTTTGCAATATGGATGAGTAAGAATAGAAGTATGGAGCTTGAATGTGAGAAATGGAATTTTTGAATTTCACAAAAAAAAAAAATTCGAATTGTATTTGCTAATTGGGTGCTAATCCATGCAAATGAGGGGGTATATATAGACACCCCAAGAATTATAACCATTTGGGACCTATCTGGTATTTTTGGAAAAGTTTAAATAAGGTTAATAAAAATTAACCTCGTTTTAACCTCGGTAAAATTCAAGCAACCCCAGAGGCTCAGTCGACCATTTTTAAGGTTCGATTGACTAGGTTGCTCAGTTTGGTCAACCAGGGAGTTTTTGAACTGAGGAGATGGTCGACCAAACTTGAGGCGATTTCAGAACCTCTAAGGTTGGTCGATCGGGCCAAATTCGATTGACCAAATTAGGTTGTTCGGTCGACTAGGTCATTTTTCTTCTTCAAGTTCAGTTAACTAGGGCATTGGGGTTTCCCCACGTGCCATTTTGGTCGACCAAGGCATTGCAGTTCAATTTAGAAGTGGTCGACCAAATGGTCAACTTTTTGACCCTAGAGAGGTTTGGTCGACCGAAGTGCTCTGTGTGTTGGGGCTCGGTCGACCGAACACACAAATTTTGTGCAATTCAGTCCTATTCTTCTTATAAAGTCACCCATATTCACATGATAATTAATTCTAAGATTATGAGAGACTTTTCAAGCAATATTTTGGGTCCTATGGTCATTCTAATGTCTTTGAGCTTATTTATCCTAACATGCATGCAATGCATTAATTATCACAGACCATTAATATTGAAATATTATAGACCCAAATAAAACTTAATATTTAAGTTATAACAAATGAATCTTCTAGGTCTTTATTCTTCAAATCTTCACATGCCATCAAATGATCTTACTAATATGAACCTGCACACAAACTTGATAGACATTAAATACCTGAGTATTTCTTATAATCAATACAGGGTATGACCTATAAGGTTAACATTCTCCCCCTTTTTGATGATGACAAATACATCATGCAAAAGTGGGTACAACCAAGAAGGCTCCCCCTGATAATATGCATAATGAGAATGTTAAAGATTTTAAAATGCAAACATTTTTCAAATACCCAATTTTGCCTCTTCTGCCCCTTTTGGCAACCATAAAAATGGGTACTGTAAATATAAGGCACGTAAGCAAGGCATTGATTATGAATCATTTATATGCAAGATATGATTAGGAAATTTTTTTTGGAAATTTCGGCAGCATGTTGTTTGAAAATAGAGTATTTTCCCAAAAATACCTGTATGAAAATGATCTGATTGAGTTTTAAATTAACAATTTATCCACAACTACTAACTCAAACAGTTTAGTATGATCAAGAAAAAAAACATAAATATAACTATCAACATGCAAGAGATATGATAGCCATGCATTTGCAAAGCACATACAAACTCATGAGTATAAAGCAATGATAGATTTAAAGTTCAGAGCCATATATTTTCTATGTTAAGAAGCTCGCCCTAAGTTTGTGCACTCTATAAAAAATCTAGGGGGCATCTCTACTATGCATTAGACCTAGCTCTCATCTAATCTGTATGAACCTATCTTCTTGAAGGGGTTTGGTGAAGATATCAACCCACTACTCATTTGTGCACACAAACTCAAGTGCAACATCCCCTTTCTACACATGATCACGAAGGAAGTGATGTCAAATCTCAATATGTTTGGTTTGTGAGTGTGAGATAGGATTTTTAGAGATGTTGATTGCACTAGTATTATCACATTTAATTGGAATCGTATCATAGTGCAATCCAAAATCCATAAGTTGTTGTTTCATATAAAGCGTTTGAGCACAACAACTCCCAGCCGCAATATATTCTGTTTCGGCTGTAGATAAGGCAACTGATTTCTGTTTCTTGGAGAACTAAGAAACCAGAGATTGTCGTAAAAATGAAAAGTGCCGCTAGTACTCTTCCTATTAACCTTACTACCGGAAAAGTCAGCATCAGTGTAGCTAACAATCTTAAATGTCATTTGCTTAGGGTACCATAAGCCTAAGTCTATAGTCCCAACTAGGTACCTAAGAATTCTTTTGATTGCTAATAGACGAGACTCCTTAGGAGCAGCCTAAAACCTAGCACACATACACACACTAAACATGATATCAGGACTACTAGTTGTAAGGTATAAGAGGCTACCTATCATGCCACGATATAGTTTCACATCAACAGGGATGCCTTGCTCATTTTTATCAAGTTTTGTAGAAGAACTCATAGGGGTACCAAGAATTTTACCATCTTCCATATTAAATTTCTTTAGAAAGTCCTTAACATATTTAGATTGACATATAAAGGTTCCATGTTTAGCTTGTTTGATTTGAAAACCTAGGAAGAAACTCAGTTCGCCCATCATGCTCATTTCGAATTCACTTTGCATGCATTTGACAAACTCATCACACAAATCATCATTAGTTGCTCAAAAAATAATATCATCGACATAATTCTGAACAAGGAGCACATCATCATTTTTAGATTTGATGGAAAGTGTTATCAAATCAAAGGTAATTTAACATGTTTTGGTGAAAGTGATGATACTTCAGGAATCAGATCTTTAATCATGAAGCTCATTACAAGACTACAAAAGGGAATTAAAGCTTAAAGGACATGAAAGCATAAATTCTAAAGATGACATGATGAAAGCTTAGAGAATTGAAGCTCAAAGGCAAGATGGAATAAGCAAATTACAAGCATGAAGACTCCAAGCTTAGAATATGTTTAAAGTTTTAAGAGAGTCTCTATGTAAGTACTTCATTCAAATGATGATTTGAGAGCTTGTGAAGGGAAGATAAATAAACACTCTTTGTAAATTTAAATCACTAATGGGTACAGAAGAGTATTTAGGATAGACAAAACATTTTTCAAAATATTTCTATGATGGTAATCATGTCCATGCTTGGGCAAAGAGCATATAGGATATGTGAATGTTGTTAACAATGCTCTTTGGTGATTGGAAAGTATCCTTTAGAGTCCCGTGTGGGGACATTGTATTCTGTGTGGATATGGACCCTGTGTGGGTGTGAATGAGGTATGTGTATATCCTGTGTGGATTGATTGTGATATGTGTGTACATGTGGAACTTTGTGAAGTGATTAGCATTCGTTGCTTGTATGGGCAGGTAAGCTTCCCTAACTTTAGAGACTTTACCTGGATACATAACCTGAGGGTTTACTGAGGAAGGCGAGTGCCCTGCTTTTAGTACTAGAGCAGAGGGAAGCTACTTGTATGGGCGGGTAGACTTCCCTATTCTCAGGAATTATCATTAAAAGTAATTATGTATGTGTGTGTGTGATTGGGAAACAGAGAAGTCGATAATGATGTGATTATAAATGCATTTTTCTTCTCAGCTGCTATTGATAGTGAAACACAAACGTATGTATACTTTGTAATTATATATTAAACACTTCAATCGCACACTGTTGTAACTTATTTCTTCCTTACTGAGAAGTGTCTCCCCCTAACAATTTATTAATCTTTTCAGGTTTTTCAGGTGATTGAGCTTAGAAAGCTCCAGGGCGGGGTTAGATTTTGTGGGTGGATAAAAGAACGGATATTTGTACAGTTTTATGTTGAATGTTTTGTCCTAGTTATGTAATGGGGTGAAAATGGTTATACCTTTTTATGGGTTTGTTTGTATATGATTGTAGAACTTTGGTATTTTATTGAGGTTGTTTAATTAGTTATGCTGTGTGAATGGTATCAGAAACGCGTGGTTGGTCTCATAACACTCTGGGCCCCACGTGGCAGATTCGGTGTGTTACATCTCATGCCATACAAATTAAATAAAACTTAATAAATATCATCTGTAATACTAAATAACTTCCATGCTCTAATTTATTCAAAAACCTTACTCTGTAACTCATCTTCAAATACTATGTTTTACTAGTAAAATTTCTAAACTAACTGCCATAACATATTTCCCTTACTTGACTAACTGAGTTCGTCTTCTGATTTCTAACACATGCCTACATTGTTCATAATTCCAAACCCTAAAATTATATATATATATATATATCCATGTCAATCAACTGAATATCCTGAATAATTATCATACTCATATTTCTAAACTATAAACTATTTATCATTTACCTGGGTTTTTGAGATAACACCCGTTGGGATCCTCAACCCATGCCTGCGGTGTTTAGAAACCCAAACCTTGAAACCACAACACCCTAGTTTAATCATCCCAAACACCAGTATATTAACATCTAATACAAAATCTGAGTTCAGAAAAGCCTGATAACTATGAAAACCCTAAAATATCCTACATACCTTGATTTTGGGATGGTGCTTGAACTACTCAAACCAAATTTTGCTCCGGCTAATTTGTAGAGAATCTCCCCAGGATTATCGTGGTAGCTTCTGATCGTCAAACCGAGGAGAAATGGGATCAAAATCTTAGAGAGAAGGTGAGAGGGCCTGCTTTTAGAGAGAGAAACAGTAAGAAAACATTTCTCTCACTGAAAATGCAATTTCTGACTATATATAGGCAGTTGTCCACGTGGCTTTGTTGATGAGCCATGTGTACTCATCGACGAACCAAAGAAGGGAGTTCGTCGACGAAGGTGATAAGCTCGTCGACGAGCCAAAGGGTCTAAAATCATCCTTCTCGGTATCTTTTCGTCAACGAAACATTGAAACTCGTCGACGAAACCAGGGCGTTTGTCGACGAACCCTACTTTATCCCCTATTAATTTTCCTCTCTCTCTATTCTTTATTTGATATTATTTTCCAGGTCTCTACATTCTCCCCTCCTTATAAAATTTCGTCCTCGAAATTTGCTAACTGTACTATACACCATTCTTTGAGGAAAACTTGCTACTTATTTTATTAATTACCCTCACTCATGGCGAAGGAATATAGTGATTACAATTAGGGTTTTGGGAGATTACATGTATGTACATAAAATAAAATTCTCCCAAAACCAAAAACACTACCTATACATACATTATCCTGTTTTGTATAAAATAAAAACCAAACTATATATACTCTATCTAAATTACTATCAACCCTTTTCTGTCTAATGTTGGTCCCCACTGAACAAATGTGGGTATTTCTACCGCATCTCCTCCTCTAACTCCCACAAGGCCTCCTCCACTGCATGATTTCTCCACAAGAATTTTACTAATAAAATTCTCTTGATACGCAACTTTTGTTCTTTTCTATCTAGAATCTGTACTAGTGATTCCTCATATGCTAAAGTATCTCTGAGCTATATCTCCTCGTAACTGATCACATGGGAGGGATCTGGGACATATTTCCTCAGTATGGAAACATGAAATACATCATGAATCTTGGATAAAGTTAGTGGTAAAGCTAGCATGTAGGCGACTGAACCCACTCTCTCAAGTATCTCATATGGGCCAATAAACCTAGGGCTCAACTTACCTCTCTTCCAAAACCTCATAGCTCCTCTTAAAGGCGTTACTTTCAGGAACACATGGTTTCCTACCTCGAATTCCAATTCACGGCGATGAGTATCTACATAGCTTTTCTACTGACTCTGAGCTGCACTGATTTTATCTTTAATAAGTTAGACTTTATTGTACGCTTGCTGCACTAACTCTGGTCCCAAAACTTGCCTTTCACTCCTTTCATCCCAGTATAATGGAGAATGACACCTCCGACCATATAATGTCTCGTAAGGTGCCATCTCGATGCTGGCCTGATAGCTGTTATTATACATGAATTCTACCAGCGGCATATACTGGGTCCAACTACCCTCGAAATCCAGCACACATGCTCGTAGCATATCCTCAAGTGTTTGGATCATCCTCTCTGTCTACCCATTAGTATGAGGATGAAAGGTTGTGCTAAATGATAACTAAGACCCCAAAGCTTCCTGGAAACTTTTCCAAAACCGTGATGTGAAACATGGGCCTCGATCCGAAACTATAGATACTGGCACTCCATGAGATCGAACTATCTCCTGAATATATATCTTTGTCAATCTGTTCATAGGGTAGCTAACTTTAATAGGTAGAAAGTGGGAAATCTTCGTCAACCGGTCTACAACCACCCAAGTGGCGTTCTGTCTATGAAGTGTCGGTGGTAATCCTATGACAAAATCCATAGATGTATGGTCCCACTTCCACTCAGGAATGTGGAGTGGCTACAACTGTCCTAGCAGTCTCCGGTGCTCAGCCTTTACCTGCTGGCATGTCAAATACTGCTCCACAAAGTCGGTTATCTCTCTCTTCATACCGCTCCACCAGAATGACTCTCAAAGGTCCCGATAAATTTTAGTGCTGCCAGGATGAGTTGTGTATAAAGATCAGTGCGCCTCCTCTAAGATAATCCTCTTAATTTTAGCATCTCCAGGTATGCACATTCTGGTTCGGAACCTCAAAGCTCTATCTTCTAAAATAGTAAACTCCTCCCCTTGACCATCCTGCAATTTATCTATCAATTCTACCAATTTCGCGTCATTCCTCTGAGCCACTTTAATCTTTTACAGTAAGGTAGGTAGTAACACTAGGTTGGCAATAAATGCTTGATGATCATCCTCTACTAGCTATACACCGAGCCTCTCCAGGTCCATCTGAATCGGAAGTTGAATCTCTACAACTGGTAATGCTGCTCCCATTAATTTTCGGTTTAAAGCATCAGCCACCACATTTTCTTTCCCTAAGTGGTAGCTGATAACGCAATCATAATCTTTAATGAGCTCTAACCATCTTCTTTGCCCCATATTCAGTTCTTTCTGGGTGAAGAAATACTTCAAACTTTTATGGTCAGGAGAGGATGGATTTGTTATATACAATGAGGCATCTCCTTATGGGATAAATAATACCGGTGCGGTGACCAACCGGTGCTTCAACTCTTGGAAGCTCTGCTCTCATCGGTCCATTCAAACTTTACATTTTTTCTCGTGAGTTATACCAGTGGACCTGATAATTAGGAAAAACCATCTACAAAGCGTCAGTAGCACCCTGCCAGTCCTAGGAAACTTCTGACCTACTAAACATTTTTCGGTCTCACCCAACTCAGCACTACTTCTATTTTGCTCGGATCTACTGATATGTCATCCCCAAAGATCACATGTCTAACGAAAGAACCTTGCCTTAGCCAGAATTCACATTTCTTGAATTTAGCATAGAACTTCTTTTCTCTCAATATTTGCAATACCAGCCTCAGAATATTCTCGTGTTCCTTAAAACTCTTCAAGTAGACCAGTATGTCATCAATAAATACCACAACAAATTGGTCCAAATACTGATGAAACACCCGATTCATTAGGTCCACACTACTGGTGCATTAGTCAATCTGAACGACATTACCAAAAACTCGTAGTGCCCATACCTGGTTTGGAAAGTTGTCTTCAAAACATCCTTTGCTTTAACTTTCACCTGGTGATATCCCAACCTAAGATCAATCTTGGAATAGACCTAGGTCCCCTAGAGCTGATCAAATAAATCATCGATTCTAGAAAGAGGATATTTATTCTTAATTGTCACTTTATTTATTTCTTTATAATGGATACACATCCTCATAGTCCCATCTTTCTTCTTTACAAACAGGACTGGTGCTCCCCAAGGCTACACGCTAGGTTTAATAAACCTTTTATCCAACAACTCCTGCAATTGGTCTTTTAATTCTTTTAGTTCAGCTAGAGCCATTATGTAGAATGCTTTAGATATCGGTGCCGATCCTGGTAGTAGATCCACGGAAAACTCTATCTCTCAATCTAGTTGTATACCAGCTAATTCCTTTGGAAAAACATCTGGAAATTCTCTGACTATTGGAATATCATCCTATTTCAATTCTTCCTTTGGCATTTCCTTTATATAAACAACATATCCCTAGAAACCACCCTGAAGAAACCTCCTTGCCTGAATAGTCGACACCAGCTGTGGCAAGGCGCACATACGTGATCCCATGAATCTGAATTCCTAGTCACCTAGGGGTCTAAAAATCACTTCTTTTTTACAGCAATCAATGCTGGAGTAATTAGCTGTCAGTTAGTTCATACCCAATATCATATCAAATCCCTACATATTTAATACTATAAGGTCGGCTAGTAATACTTTCTCTTGAATATCCACTGGATAGTTTTTAAGCACCCTTCTATACCTCACTACTGCTCCAGTCGGCGTGACTATTGACAACTCAACATCTAACATCTGTGTCTCAGCCCCAAATAGTTTGACATATCCCGACGACACAAAGGAATGGATGGCACCTGTGTCAAACAAAACAACAACTTTATATGGTAAAGTAGTAAGAATACTTGTCACGACGTCTTCGGCAGTCTTAGTGTCTCCCGGCATCAATGCATAACCCTCTACGGTGTTTTATTCCTCTGCTGGCTGCCACCCCTGGGTGCTTGATTATATCTTCAGATCTATCTAGGGGTTGGTGCACTATTCGGTGGCCAATAACACTCTCGTTCTATATGTCTGGTTCTACCACATCTATAGCAAACATTGTTTCCCAACCGGCATGCTTTCGTATGTCTCCTACCACATATGGGGCAAATAGGGTATGTCTACTCACCCTGGTTCCCATGATCTCCTCTCTCCTGTCTCTGAGCTCTGCCATATCTATCTCCCCTCCAAGGGCCTCGGCAAGACCCTACCTGGAAACTCGGAGGCGTGGGCCTCTTTCTTGACTCGAGGTCCCCGCATCCTTTTGACTACTCTCCTCTGCCACTGTGACCCTATCAACCAATTCACAGAAATCCGGCATTTTTAAAATTGCCACCTTCTTGTAGATATCCTGCCTTAAGCCCCTTTCAAACATCCTTGCCTTTTTCACCTCATCTAGGACGATGTAGGGGGCGAAGCGTGACAACTCAATAAACTTTGTCGCATACTATTGGACCGTGAGATTTCCAAAGTCAATTTCAGAAATTATAACACCTTAGCCTCTCTGACAGTGGCAAGAAAATATCTGTCAAAGAATACCTCCCTGAATCGGCTCCACATCATAGCCACTGGTGTGGGTCTCTACTCCAATAATTTCTTATCTGTCCACCAGCTTTTGGCCTCGCCTATCAACTTGTAGGTAGCATAAAGAACCCTCTATTCATCTGTATAGTTGAGCACCGTCAGTATTTTCTCGATCTCTTACATCTATTTTTCGGCCACCGCAGGGTCAACTCCTCCTGAGAACGCAGGAGGATTCATTTTAGTAAACTTTTCGATGGTACAACATTGGTCTATCAATGGGCATCCCTGCTCTCTAGAGTTTTGTGCAATCTTAGTCATAACCTACTAAGCCACACTACATAGAACTACGTCTGAATTGCCACCACCCGCTCCAAAGGGGCTTGCACCATCATCTCCACTAGCATGGACACTGCTACCCCCAGGGTCCATCCTGCAAATGACATAAACATAGTCTAAGGATCCTATCTGCATAACATAACTAACATATTTATCTAATTGAAATTTCATATCCTCAACTAACCAAACGTCCTTATTCTCAATTTAAGATTCGTTTCAACAATTGAGAAACACAACCCGACAATAGTTTACTATGATTTTCCTGAAATCGTCACCCCAGGAAAAACACAGAAACCACTATGGAATCCTTTTTCTTGATCAGGGAACGAAACACTAAACACTCATCTTAATTCCCTAACATTGACTTACCAAATTCCTGATCTATTCCTATACTCTGGTATTGTTTCCGTTGCACACTATAGTCTACAGAACCTAGCAACCTAGGCTCTGATACCAAATTGTAACGACCCAAAATTTCTGACCATTTTTTTATGTTGTCAAACTATATATCATAACTCTAATACCCTATATATATATCATCATCATCATCATCATCATCACGGCCTTGAGCGGGTGTTGTGGTATCCTGTGCATTCTCTGTGGTATCCTGTGCATTCTCTGTATAATACCTATGCAGTGGGAAACATAATATCCAAACCATATCCCAAAATATACGATACTAGAGTGCTACTGATCCACCTATAAATATATACACACACAAGTACATCATTTCCTAAATATCCCAAAATACCAAGAGCTCTACTACAAAGCCCGAGACTCACCCCCAAACTATGCCAACTCAGCCGCCTCCTCTATCTCTGAGTCGGCCCTGCACGTCTCTCTAGGTTACTTGAAATGTTCATAATGCTGGGGTGAGACACCTCTCAGTAAGGAGAAACATGTTATTACCAATGTGTGGCATATGAGTCTGAATACAAAACATAATCTTTAATTAAACTATAAATGAGAAATCATATAAAAGTATCTATATAATAACCCACACCTATGTCATTTAAAATACAGAATTTCTGAGTTGTCTTTTCAATCATACTTCTAACTATAATAGGTAATCTCTGTTTTATGTGTATATAATATATATATATATATATATATATATATATACACACACATCATTTTAAAAGTTTCCCTGGATGGCTGTATGTCATGATTTAACCCTTCATTACAAGGTTGTGCGACCCAGAGGCGGGCTTAAACACTGGTTGGCCTACTAGTGCTAGCATAACTGTATGCATATGTTTGTATATGCCTATAGCACGAAAGGCCCGCTCCACCTGGTCCGGACGATAGGGAGCCCTCTATTATACCTACGACACAATTGGCAATACCATACTCTATCTGAGACGTATGGTTGTACTGTCTATACTGTATAACTACGGTACCGTGCTCTGTAAACTGCTCTGTTCCGTCAGGGTCTGATACTATATAATACTATTTCTATATATATCATCTATCTATTTTACCATGATTATGTATAAACTGTATTAACCATGATTTTGTAATTTTCCAGTATTTCTTATGCCACACAAATTAAATAAAACTCAATAAATATCATCTATAATACTGTATGATTTCCATGCTCTAATTTATTCAAAAACCAAACTCTATAACTCATCTTCAAATACTATGCTTGACTAGTAAAATTTCTAAATTAATTGGCATAACATATTTCCCTTACCTGACTAACTGAGTTCGTCTATTGATTTCTAACACACGCCTACAACATTCATAATTCCAAACCCTGAAATTATATATACATATATATATATATATATATATATATATATATATATATATATATATCCCTGTCAATTAACTGAATATCCAAATTTATTATCATACTCACATTTCTAAATTATAAACTATTTATCATTTATCTGGGTTCCTAAGATAACACATGTTGGGATCCTCAACCCATGTCTACGGTGCTTGGAAACCCAAACCCTAAAACCACAACACCCTAGTTTAATCATCCCAAACACTAGTATATCAACATCTAATATAAAATATGAGTTTAGAAAAGTCTGATAACTATGAAAACCCTAAAATATCCTACTTACCCTGATTTTGGGATGGTGCCTGAACTCCTCAAACCAAAATTCTGCTCTAGCTAATTTGTAGAGAATCTCCACAGGATCATCGTGGTAGCTTCTAATCGTCGAACCAGAGAGAAACGAGGCTGAAATCTTAGAGAGAAGGTGAGAGGGCTAGATTTTTAGAGAGAGAAATAGTAAGAAAACAATTTTCTCGCTGAAAATGCAATTTCTGACTATATATAGGCAGTTGTCCATGTGACTTCGTCGACGAGCCACGTATACTCATCGACAAACCAAAGAAAAGAGTTCATCGACGAAGGTGATGAGATCATCGATGAACCAAAGGGTCTGAAATCACCCTTCTCGGTATCTTTTCGTCGACGAAACATTGAAACTCGTTGACAAACACTACATAGGAGCTCGTCAAAGAAACCAGGGCGTTCGTCGACGAACCCTGCTTTATCCCCTTTTAATTTTCCTTTCTCTCTATTATTTATTTGCTATTATTTTTTGAGTCTCTACAAGAACCCACCAACCTACCCCTAGGAGAAGAAGACTGGAGGAATGGAAGATTATAGGTAAATCCAACTCCCTTTCCCTATTCTAATTCTGAAATATTACACTATGGAGAAACTCGTGAATGTGGGTATCCATATCCTAGCTTCAGGTTCACATTTGAACCCCAGAGTGAACCCCACAACTAAGCCCAATTCCCTAAACTCGAACCTTTGACCTGAACCCGAACTTGGGTTTGAACAATTGAGACTGAACCCCACAACCAAGCTCAATTCCCTAAGCTCGAACCTCTAACCCGAACTTAGGCTCGAACAACTAAGATTGAACCCCACGATCAAGCCCAATTCCCTGAACCACATTCCCTCAACCTAAACCCGAATTGGGGCCCTTCGAACTAGGCCTCAAAGCCCACTTTAAGTTTAAAATAGAAGCCCACATCCTTTTAAAATATACCCAGGCCCATTTCATTTTTAAAACCTACCCAGGGCCTAACTTAATTTGAAAACCCAGACCCATTTTTAAAACAAGTCCCAACAACCCATTTTTTAAAACAAAGCCCACTCCCAATTTTCAAACCAGGGCCCGAGGTCATTTTTTTTTTAAGACCAAAGCCCAATAATCATTTAAAAATAGCCCAGGCTCATTCAATTTTAAAACCCCAAAGCCCATTCAATTTTAATACCCTAGAGCCCATTTTATTCCAAAACCCTGAGCCCAAAACCTTTTTTATAAAACTGGCCCAAACCCATTTTCAAGCCTGTTTGCACTTTAAAAATCAAGCCCAGGAAAACAAGCCCAACCAAACCCGAGACCGTTTGCATTTTAACGACCAAGCCCAACAGAACCTGAGCCCATCTTTAATTTCAACCAATCCTAAATCATTACTCGAGCCCAAATCATTTTTAGAAAACTAACCCCAAGCCCACTAAGCCCATTGAGCCCACTCAAACCAAACCGAGTCCACACAACTTCCACGGGTCGACTCATATGAGTCAACCCAATACCAACTCACTAGGTTAAGACGAGTTAGCTCGTCTTCAAGCCGAGACCCCAACCTGACACAAACACGAACCCTAACCCCCCAAAACTGAAACCCTAAACTACCAAAGCACATCAACCACATTTAGATCCACAACACACAAAGCACACACCCGCATTCACACATCAAGATTCAAAAAGAAAAAAGCAACAAAGATAAAAAAGGATACTTATCTTAGGGAGTTCATGCTAAACTCCGGGAGCAACGAACAAAAACTAAACCCCAACGTAAGGGGGATCACCATCACAGAACCACCCCGATGCGATCCCTCACAGATTTCAGGACTAAACCACCAGAACAGAGAGAGAGGAGTTTAGAAGCAGAGCAGAGAAGGAGATCAAAACTTGAGCAAATAAAAGGAAAGGGCAAGAGAGAATGGGACCGAGCTTTAACCTCAAACCCTAGGGTTTCAGAAATCACAACGAGCGAAAAGGTTGTAGAAAAGAGTATATTAGGGTTTTAGGTGTCTCACGGGTTAGAGAGAGACTTAGAGAAGGGAGGAGAGATTGGGATAGCTTCAGAGAGAAAGGTTAGGTTTCAAATCTAAGGGTGAGAGTTAGGGTTTTCAAAGCATGTTAGGGTTTCAGAGGAGTGAGTCCTAGAAAGAGTTTGAGAAGAGGGCTTGAAAAGAGAAGAGAGCTTGGAGGAGGAGAGAGCTTGAGGAGTGAAAGTTTGAGAAGAGAGAGAAGAAATATCGAGAGAGTTTTAAAGGAATTAGGGTTTCAGGGGGTTTCTGATTCGCAGAGAAGAGAGAAGGGAGAGAAAGCTTCGAGAGAGAAAATGGAAAATGAGAGAAAGAAAACAAATTTGGCTTAAATATGTTTAGCATCGTGACCACAAGGAGGCAACACATGGATCACCCATCCTCCACACACTCCAAGCCCTATGCAGCCAAATCTCCACCGTTCGATCTGTGCTTTCTGGAAACGGCGTGGGTTATGCCACGTCAAGGATCCAAGTATGCCCTAATCCCAACTATTCAATCTGCATCCTTCCACAACGGGTAGGATCACGCCACGTCTTCGATCCGGAATTCCTCCCATTGCTCCATCCGATAGTTGAAACGTGGCTTGTTTTCTTCCACGCATGCAGAGCACAACGTGGCCTTCTGATGGCCGCTCGATTGGTGCTTCCCTAAGACGGCCACAATGAAACCACATCATTGATCCCCATTGTATACTCTCACCCACCCAGGATACGACACGTAGCCTTGCCCTAACCCACTAACCAGTCCCCCTTCTAACTAGTTGACCCCTTGACCGGTTCCCCTCGAACCGGTTGGCCTTTTGAACCGGTCTGAATCGGTTTCCTCATTTTTTCTATTTATATTGTCTTATTTATTTATTTAAAAAATAAAAAAATCAGGAAAAAATACAAAAAGAAAAAATAAGAAAAATCATAGGAAAAATTATAAAAATAGTTTTGAGTTGGTTTTCATTATTTTCTTTATTTATTTTTGTGTTATATATTTATTTGTTTATAAATTTAGGAAAAATTTGGAAAAAAATCATAGAAATTCATAAAAATCATAGAAAAATCAAGGAAAAATATTTTTGAGGTCAAAAAATTATTCTTGCACACTTTTCATCCAAAAAATAGAAGATGGTTCCTAAAATCCTCCCAGGAAATTTTAAAAATTATTTTAATACTTAGAAAAATTCTATAAATTTTTGGAAACAAATCTGGGAGTTATTTTCATAAATTATTTTATCGATTTTCTTTCCCTATGATTTCAAAAAAGGGCAAGAGCTTTTTAAGTTTCACATGCCTTAGTTGTGAGGGATGTATTATTATAAGTATATTATGTAAAAAATTGTGAATACTCGTGTGATTTATTGATGTTTTGTAAATTGTTCAAAAGGAGTAAAACAAAAGGCCATTAAATTTAATTTAGGGATAATCTTCAATTAATTAGATATCGTTCGTAGAACGCGAGTGTAAGGATTTTTTTTTTTTTTTAAAGAAGGGCGGTACCTCCATTTATTTATTTATAACCCCTCACTTTTGGCGGAGGAATACCGTGGTTACAAGACAATCAATGAGAGATAACAAAAGACAAACGTTAAAAATCTCCCAAAGAACAACACCAACATCCAGCCAAAACCGAGTTACAAGTCCAAACAAAACGAAACAAATCAGGACCTACAAAACAAACCTCACACAACAAAACAAAACAAAAGATAAACAGTAAAAAACATAAGCAAAAACCAAAAGGAAATCAGCTAAACATACCTCATATAAGCCATACCCATCTTTTTCAATTTATACAAACCATTGCTAACTCTAGGGAGTTGACTACTATTTGTAAACAAACTATTCCTCCCCATAGCACCTTGTCGAGCCAAGGCATCTGCTACTTTGTTCCCTTCTCTATACGAATGATTTATCGAAAAATCCATTCCCTCCAATAAACCAATAAGCTGCTCCCAAAAATCCCACAAATACCACAATGAGCACTTCCTGACTCTAATCCATTTAACTACAATATTCGAATCACATTCAATATCGATACAGGTATGACCCAACTGTTTGCAAATCTTTATTCTCTCCAACACAACTCTCAATTCAACTTCATTATTTGAATAAGAACCAAAATATTTGAAAAACCAAATACAAAAGAACCTGTATGGTCTCTAAGGATGCCACCACCACCCGCCGGCCCTGGGTTCCCCAGGCTGCTCCCATCCAAATTTAGTTTCAACCTCCCTTGCCTCGGTTTTAACCATCTTACACTTTGCATAGTTTTAATTCTTTTATTCACAATTTGCACTTCCAGATTCTGCAAAACCCGAAAATCAGCATCCTTTAACTGCATCATTTCTGTCATGTTCCTACTCAAAACCCCCACCCAATACTTAATGGAGAGCCACACATCAGTACTACTCTCTAATTTTCCTCCCATTCTAGCCACACATCTCCTTCTCCACAGCCTCCAAACTACTAAACAAGGAATCAAACCCATCAATGAGCCCAGTTAAGAGAACCTAGAAGCCCTATTAAACCACATTTGGACTCTTTCTTTCCATCTTTGTTGCCTAAGGAAAGGAACACCTACCTCCACCAAAACCTTCCTCCAACCTCAAAAGCAAGGTCTCCCTTATTTAACACATGCTCCAAATCTTCTGATTGCCTCATCTCACAACAATTACACGCCGAAACCAGAGAAACCCCCACCCTTCTCACCTTTTCATCAACACTTAGGCACTCAAAAGCAGCTTTCCACATACAAATAAAAATTTTCTTCGGTAACCATTTGTTCCAAACCCACTTAGCCCAATCAAATTTTGGAACTCTAACTCTGATAACATCCCATGCGGATTTTGTATTAAAGCAGCCATCCTTTTTCGGGAGCCATAACAGAATGTCCAAAGAATTTCTAAGATTTCCCACCTTTTCCATCACTTCATCCGCTTTACTAAACCCCAGAATCCTCTGCAAATTTTCCACATCCCACGCATTGTTGATAACAAAATCTTTTAATTTGATATGAGATTGTGCACCATTTGGACAATTTGCAAACAAAGGTCCCGAATCTAGAAACTTATCATACCACAATTTTACATCTCCTTCTCTAACCTTCCACTTAGATTTACTTAACAGATCAGGCATACCCTGCAAAACTTTCCTCCAAAAGGAAGAATCCGATCCATGCAATCTGCAAAGAGCAATATGTCCTCCTTTCACATATTTAGCTTTAAAAAATCTAGCCCATAAAGAATTCTACATTAATAAATGCCAACCAAACTTCATGAATAAAGACCGTTGCACTTCCGAAATGTCCCTTACTCCAATGCCCCCCTCCTCCACAGGAACATACAATTTCTTCCAAGCCCTCCATTTCATTTTTTCTTTTCCATCCTTAAATCCCCAAAAAAAAGAAACAAATATACTTTGAATCTTTTTAATCACCAGTTTCGGTACATTTAGAACAGCTAACAGATGCAATGACATACTTGAAAGCACATATCTCAACAAAACAAGACGACCTCCTTGAGACAACAGTCTACTTTTCCAGCCCTAAACTCTCTTACTGATTTTTTGGATTAAAGGGTCAAAATGACAGCCTTTCAATTTACCATCCACTATTGGCATACCCAAATACGTAAAAGGAAATTTACCCTCAATAAAACCAGTCTCTTGAAGAATTTCTCCTTTCCTCTAAACACCCAACTTGTTTGAGAAAAAAATAGCTGATTTATCTTTATTCACCCTTTGGTCAGTCCAGTTTTCATACTCCTTAATCACCTCCACTAACAGACTAACGGATTTTTTTCTAGCATTAGCAAAAATAACAACATCATCTGCGTACATTAAATGCGATATAATAGGTGCACCACACAGGTGTGCAAATGGTAAAATCCGCTTCTCAGACAACTTTTTTTGAATTAATTTAGAAAGAATTTCTTCCATGATGATGAAAATATACGGCAACAACGGATCCCCTTGCCTCAAACCTTTTTTTGACTTGAAGAAACCTCTATAAGTGCCATGCATCATGACAGAAAACCATGGAGTGGAAATACAATTCTGAATCAACTTACAAAACCAATTTGGAAAACCAAGAGCCTTAAAAATCTGATCTACCACCTGCCACTCCACTCGATCATACCCTTTGCTCATATCAAGCTTTAGCATTATATTACCTCCTCTCACCTGCCTATATAATAATTTTGTCATCTCTTAAGTAAGCGTTATATTTTCAAAAATACTTCTCCCTTTCACAAAAGCACCTTGTTCTAACTAAATTAAATCACTCATCGCCAACGAAAGCTTACCAACAAGGATATTGGAGAAAATTTTATAGATTACATTACAAAGGCTTATCGGTCAAAATTTATCAAAAGACTGAGGATCCTTTACCTTAGGAATAAGCACAATGTAAGAGGAACAAAAATGCCGAGGCAACATATCACCTCTAAAGAATTCTTTTACCGCATCCATCACATCATTTTTAATAATCTTCCAATAGTACCTTCCCCTCGTATAACCAAACTTCCGATCCCGATCATGGTATCACAAACCGATTCTACCCTTAATTGGGTGATAATCACGTGCTCTAACCACACTCCAAAAGGTTAGTGGCGATTCTAACATCCATTTTTCACGAAAATCAAAATCATTTTTCATTTCGCCCACCTTGGGGCACCCCCGCTCCCGGGGACGTCGCGACAGAATCTAAAAAAGAGGAAAAAAAAACTTCAAAATCAAGCTCCATAATTCCATAACAATCCTCCACCATCCAATCCATCACAATATACAAAATATACAAAACCGAAAAAAAAATACCTTCCTTCATACCCACACAAATCATGTAAGAAATCTTCAAGTACCATCATATATCATAAGTAAACAAAACCCAAAATTGACAAAAGGAGAACCTAATTGTGATTGCAGATATTTGTTCTCAAGCTTGGTGAGGATTATGGATGAAAAAATTTATCGGAGTATACGTACGAGATGGATCATTGGATAAAGAGAGACATGAATAACAATAGGATGCTTTGGGTTGCCGATGTTAGCGCTCTGACAACAAGGTTGCCTACACAAAAATGTTGTTTGAAAAGGCTTGGGAAGAATTCTCACAATGGCCAAACGAACGTTTTGTATTTTAGGGCATGGTGGAATTTAAAAATTAAATCGAACCAAAATTTTGTATGAATTACACTAAGAGGGTAATTTTGTAGAATTCTATCTTTGGTCACCTTGAGGACTGCCAACTTTAGCCTTTGTGCTTTTAGGAATAGTTTAATTTTGATGTTCTAATGAAATACGATGAGATGATTGTAATGCATTAGCGGGAACAAATTTGTATGAACGATAAAAACAATTGAACTTGTGCGAACTCGAGCATAAATGGGTAAATGATGAACATATTGTTAACAATAAGAAACCATGATGAAATTTGAGTATTTATGCATTGGTTTTGGGGGGGAGGAGGGAGCTTCTTGACCCTTATTTTTTAAGGTAGCTTGTTGTCAACATCGGGTTTTTAAACAACTTATTTTGGATGCCAGCATTTGGTGACTTATGAAAACCAAAGTAAGTAATATGAACCAAACCTTTGATTCCTTTACTTATACTTATATTTCTAATGAAGTTGTCACTTTATTTTAGTGTTTGAAAAGGGATAATAAAGAAAAAAGTTTTTCCAAATAAAAAATCTGATTTGGGAGTACAATTGTGAATAGAAAAGATAGACTTTTAAATCTTTCAAATTTGAGATTTAAAAGGTTCAACATCCTAAAACACCCATTTCAAGAGTGATTGTAACACTTACCCTATGTGAGTTTGTGTGTCTCTCACTTAAAAGTTCAAAAAAAAAAAAAAAAGGAAATGACTCAAGAATAGCAAAAAAATGTATTTGAGGGATAGAGAGCGGTCAACCGCTTCTTGCAAATTTTCTATTTCTGTTTGTTTTCTGATATTCAAACTTTCTACCCTCGATCCGAGTTGAAAAGACCTTCATGAAGTTCATTTAGAGGCTTATACCTTATAAGAGCTCCACTACTTGGATGTCTTATCAAATTCCTCAAATAAAACACACAAAAATAAAAAGAAAATAACAAGAAAAACACTTAGTTTTTTAGTTGTGGTTGAATCTACAAAAATAGATTGCCTACATGAAGAATCAAAGCCACTTGTTCTAAATCTTTTTAAAAACAAAAAAAAAAAAAAAAAACAAGTTTTAGAAAAGATTTTAGTCATCTTTTGAAAAAAAAAAATATTTGAAAAGACTTAAAGCTACCCTTTGAAATCTTGTTGAAAAATCATTTGTTTCTAATTAAAAAAAATATTTTTTCAATAAAAATTCAGTAGAACAAAGATTAAAGTCAAGTTAAATATTAAGAAAAAACTTTTTTTCCACTCCAAAGCCACTTCATGGTTGATTACTTGGAAAAACGGTATTTCCTAGTTTAAACTTGAAAGAGTATGAATTTTTTGTAGGAGAACCACAATCCTGTCTTGAAATCTATTTTTAAAATACTTGGAGAACATCCACGAGCCACATCATGGATGTATGACTCTAAGATTATTTGAAAAACCTGAAAATTTTGTGAAAACTTGCATGAAATCATTTTTGAAATGAGAAACTTGGTTTTTAATGAGTTTTTAGCAAATCATCATTCAAATTCAAGCAACTACATTCTACTGACTGTAAAGACTCAAAAACATTTGGAATACCGGAGAAAATCATTAAAAATGCAAAATTTGTACTCTCAGAATGTGGCGATCAACCATTTGCAGGGAGGCATTGACCACTTACAGGGAGTGATCAACCACTTAATAGCCCAATGGTTACATTTTCAAATCTAACAGAGGGTGGTTCTGACTACCTAAATGAGTAGATCAATCACCTACAAGCCAATTTTTTAAAACACATTTTTTTGGCTTTCAAACATTTTTTTTTTCACGAAATTAAAGTAGAAGCATCCTAAATATGCAATTATTGACATGATTAATGATGAAAACATGAAACATTTGGACATAAGCATTCATAAAACATCAATATGCCTCAACATACAAAAATTATAAAAAATGTAAAAATAAACCAAGAGAAGGGTTAGGCACTAACCTCGTTAAAGAAAATACTTTTATAAATCAAGTGGCGGACCCTCTCTATTAAACTCACTCTCCAAACAACCCAAGACAATGGATGAGAGATGAACTTGTCTCTTTCTTTCTTTCAATCAAATTCCCTACTTAACCCCACAAAATACTTAGAAATTCTTTTCTTTACCTCCACTTGGACATGCCCTTATTTCTTTCTCAAAAAGTCCTTTTATAAACCTCCAATGGAATGGAAGGAAAACACCCCTTTAAATTTAAATTTTGAAAATTCAAATTCAAAATTAGCTACCATTAACTACCAACCACCAACTATCAATGTCATTACTTGACATGTGGCCGTTTTAAGATACATTGCATGCCCAAATTTCCCGGCCAATCACAAGAAGACAACATGAAAATTCAAAATTTGCCGACGTCGGTCTACTGCCTAAATGAGTCTGTTAACCGCCTATTTGGGGCACCAAACAGCAATGGTGGGAAAAGGGCCGCCTCATGCCGTTTTCCTTTCTTTTTGTATTTTTGACCTAATTTTCATATATTCAACTTAGTCTTTGTTTTATTGGATAAAAAATGACTGCCAACACTTGTTATCAAAATGGGGAATATTGACAAACCTAAGGTTTTATTTTATAAATTTTCATAATAACAAATTTCTTGGACTAGTGGTTTTAATTTGAGTTGTGATCCCATAAATTTTTAAGTTATTAGAGTTAGAACATTAAGAGAACAAAATTTTCAAATGTTATCTTTTTGTGTAATTATTCTTCTAATTTGTAAGTTTGTTTGTTTCAACTCCATGCTTTTTTATCACCTTAAAGCACAAAGAAAAGTTATTTTAAACCTCAATTTTATTAAAAATGGGTTTAGGTTTAAAATGAATTTAAAATAAGGCAAAAATCAGCTGCCTCATACAAAGTGCAAAGGGATCTACTATCATGAAGATAAGTCTACCAACATATAATAGGTAGATTGTTATAATAGATAGAGTGTTCCGAAATATGTGTCAACAGATCTTGGCAGAAAGGTTAAAAAGTCGACTAGATCAATTGATAGGTTAGTTGACCTGTACAAATTGTCTTAATAATTAGAAAATAGTTAGATAGTTCGATTGACCTTTCGATAGGTCAAGCAATCAGAGTGCTTGGCACATTCTAGCAGGCAAAAAAAATACTCAATTGACCCTAAGGTCTCTATATGGGATCTCTAAGCCCAAAGAAACATTAGATATATATTTGCTAAGATATTGCCTAAGCTTTCTACCATGAGTTGTGTTTGTGAGCATGAATTTCAAGCATTGGATTTAGATTTCTATGGATTGAGCCAACACCTAATATAAAAAGCACCGAATTTCTTTCAAATCAACACAAATACAAATTCAAATCCCAAAGTCCATGTTGCCTAATAGTACCTTAACCTCTCTCAAATCTCTCAACTTGCATCTTACTTCAATGAGAGAAAATGTCAAAATTTCTCTTTCATATTTTGATATTCTCACTTGATAGTTTAGTCACAACTATATTTCAATTTTATGTCTTACCATTGCTCCGAATCTTAATTATTATGTTCAACCAATTAGTGTCTTTTCTTTTCCTCCCCTTGGTTTGCCTTCAGGATAACAAATAACGCATTTTTGTGAATAAATTCTTATTTTATTACTCTGTGACCTTAGTGTTAAGATCTTATTATGTAAATAATTATATTTCTAAATAATAGCTATTTCGTTCTCACAACAGACACACTGAGCCAGCCATAACCCTAATGTTGAGATTTTACTATGCATAACTATATTTCTAAATAATAATTACTACATTCACTTATTCCATTCTGCAAACAAAACAAGATAAATTTGTATCAGCTATTCACCCAAGACGTGAAGGACCAAGCTCAACAACTCAAATTCAACTAAACCTCACTATATGTCATTCCACAAACCAAATCCCAAGCCCAACGTAATATTGATTCATCCAATACTTGGAAGACCCAGCTCAACAAATCAAATTCAAGTAAACCTCGCTTTACTCCTTTCCCCAAGTCAAATCCAAGGCTTTATCATTCATCGAAGACTTAAAGGGCTCGGCAATTCAAAAACTGATCTCATAGCCTCAAAACTTGAACCAAAACAACTGCCCAGATTCAATCGCTTGTAATGCAGGCCTTAGTTGTTTTTACCTTTCAAAACAGTAAAAAATTCGTAATGCACAATTTGCTCAGTTTACATGCAAAACAGTACACAGAGCTTCACTTGGTTAGCAAAAAACAGGCAAGGAAACAAAGATTTCAAGGGCACTGAAGAAAGGAGTCCAGATTGAGGTTTTTTGCAGTTCTTGCACATTTTGAAGTCCCAGCAATGTCTACAAGTATATCACTCAGTGCCATTCTATGCTGCAGTGCCCAACTACAACTGCCTCATATCACTGTCCACATTCGATATGTTAAAAGCAAACTAAGGACAAATGGCAATCTTTCTCAGCGACAAATACGTCGAAACAACAAACGTAGCTCTGGCAAAATGCAAGAGAAAATTCATTGTTAGAAAAATAAAAAAATAAAAAATAAATGCACACACTATAACAAAGGACTAGCCTTTACAATACAAGATCAACCCACATTTCCACTCCAAATAATAATATTGACAGGACTTGCCCATGATAAATGGCAACTGTCTCAACAACACAAGAAATTCGGAACGTGCGCTGCATAGTTCCAAGTATAATGCAGGTCTACTTCACCGCATTGACAGGGAAAACTTACGCAGTAATTCCTCTCAACCCAGCTATAATAGCCCGCAAATGTTCCCACATCCACCCAACAAGGCCTCAAAGAAGTACAACAGCAGCAGCACCCTTGTGTTTCTAGCACCTAATCTCATATGAGCCAGCTTTGGTAATATAGCGGACCCACTCAACTGTATTGTATCCACTCTTCTCCCAGACCTGCAGGAATTTGTGAAGGTAAAAGATGCATATTTAACAGGTAAACTTTTGTAATGGTAGAATAAAGGAGATTGATTAGTCTGAACAAATACCTTCAGAAAACGGACGCGTAAACCAGATGCTGTGAACATAGGCACCTGCAAAAACAGAATCTCAACAGATATGTTTTTATCCTTCTTAAGAATGAATATACCACACATACAACATGTAGATATCTAATGATCATAATAACACTTAATATTATCTTTTCAAGAAAAAATATTTGATCATAATGATCTGACAAAATTTTACAATGTCTTTGATAGTCGCAATCTTTCTTTTCATCAAGCTTGGGTGCAGCTTTGCGAAAATAAATATATATATATATAGTATTATGCGCATAGCTGGCAGATTTTTTTTTTATTTTTTATACCACAGAGTTGCAAGGGGATAACTCGTTAAGTCATGGAGGATTAAGGAAGTTCAAAGGCTAATAAATGCTTCATCACAGCATTTATATGGACAACTTTGAAAAATAGAGAAAAAGTTCAGTTAAAATTGAACAAAAGAACAGTTGAAAAAATTATACCCGAGTTACAGAGATTTCATTCGTAATCTTTCTAACAGCAAATAACAAAAAGTTTGAATGCAGGATACACTAAGCAAAAGACAACAAACTGAACAAAGTATTTAACAGCAACTGGACCACGAACAAGACAGACAGATTGCCAACTAAAGATAAAAACAAAATTCTTGCTAAAAATGGGAGACATCAATGGAAGCATAAGCAATATTACTTTCTAGTTATAATTCAGTCAATCAAAACCCACATCCATACAGGGCATAAGTAATATTATTTTCTAGTTCTAGTTCAAACAACCAAAACCACATCCATATGAAATTTGCCTGGCCGGTCGCCCTATTTAGTGCATAAACATTAAACACAAGCAGAGTCATACAGACATTGCGCTGTATGGTTGACCTATACAATGCATGATCATTAAACAAAAAAGCTTAATACAAAGGAATTTGATTTCCTATCAACAAAATAAATAAGCAAGGACATTGTTTCATTCCCATTAAGTCATTTAAAATTCTCCTGCTGTTGTAACTATATAAGAAATGATAATTTTCATATATTCCAACTTAGCTATTAAAGAAATTAATTTTTTTATTAAGGACCCATTTAAAACCAGCCTCCATGAAAGCATGAACACAAAGTTTCATGGGACCTTATGGCAGCATTATAATATGCACATGATTGGAGAGGTAGGCAACTGAATTTTAGCACCCTCAAAAGTTGGTTGTCTTCTAACATTAACAATTCCAATAGTAATGCACTCCATGCGTTTCCATAAATTTGAAGAAAAAACAAAGTCAAATGAATTAATGACTGACAAAAATTGACTTGTCACCTGAAATTCCATTTGAATGGGTGGTCTAGTCCATGACTTCTTTTCTGCCATTGTGGAAATCAACTCAATATCTGCACTCATGGTTGGTTCAGTTTGCCCAGGAAATTTTCTTATCCTATAAAGTACAAATTATATTAGATAATTCAAATCCACCCGCACAAACTACAGAAGGAACAGAGGGGAACTGAACATAAAGTAAACGTCTAAAATAGCAAGTTAATAGATGCTTCCAAAAATAAAGCAAATTGCAGCCACATTTTGAAAAAATATAACATACCAACATATCATGTTGTCCAAACTAGCAACAGCCTCTAAGAGCAATTTACCAGGACTACCAGGGAAATGCTAGGGAGGTATTTTCAAAAGGGGAAGGTTTTAATAGATGATCTGGGAACTTAAATGTCTTGCATATTTCCCCTTTTACATGCAATTGCTGTCATACCTGTTAATTCCCAAAAATCAGTAGTTTTTTAAATTAATCCAACAGCATATTCTCAAGGAAAGGTGCACTAGCACCTTCTTAGGAATTCTTGAGGTAAGCGAATGCTTATATACCACCGCAAGGTAAGTCAATATTAATTGATATCATTTTAATTAAAACTGAGGACCATTTAATTTAATTTATAATATTCCATAGCTAATTGGTGCTGTTCACATACATCCACTTACAGATACAAATATACTAAAAAGACATCAGTGACTGGATATTTAACAAAAATTTACAAGTCAATCAATATGCCCCATTATGCATGGCAACACATTTAATACACATTGTTAACATTAATAATGACATTTTCAGGCTTATAGAAACAAAATATAATCAATGTGGAGAATTATATATATAAATATTTAACACGGCCATTTATTGAACAGGTAAAACCATGGAACTTTGGGCCCTATTTGGAACTTGGAAGACATCAAGGAAAGGAAACACAAAAGAAACCACTTTTTCAAGTTTGGTTATTAAAGAAAATGAGAAACAAAATAAAATGTACATTACAAATGAATGGACAAGTTTTTAATTTTGAGTTTTACATGTCCTTTTTTACATGCAATTACTATTGCATGGTTTGTACCTAAGAGAGCAAATCATACATACACTTAACTGTTTACTTATGAGAGAAAAGATTGATAATTTCACTTTTTGTTGTAATATAGTAATTTGAAGACTTCTGGTGTTAGTAAAATCATAAAAATTGACTTTTGTTTGGTCTCTATTTGAGTTATATTTTATCTGCTTTTTTGTCATAATTAATAATTTGAACACTTCAGGCCTCCGTAAAATCATTTAAAAATCATAAAATTCACACTTTTTTGTTGGACTCTCTGTGCTTTCTTGTGTGCATGCAAATGAAGAAGAAGAAGAAAATCCAACAAGACTCTTTTCCTGCACATTCAAATTCCAATAATAAGACAGAAGCCAACTACCTATTTCCAGGTTATCACATTCAAATTAAAACAGAAACATTGAAAAGCTAAAGTAAACTGCAAAATACTCACTTCCAGACTAAGCAATCTATAGCCGCATTATACTTCGCCCGACCCGATGTAACTTGGAAACTTGTTTTGGCAGTTTGTTTCGGCACTGGAATCTTGATCACTACACCAAGTGCAAACATTTTTGCACCAAAAACACTCTTTACCTGAACATTAAGATCAATTACATAAGCTTTAACCAATAATAAGTACTCCTCGCATCATCTCAAAATGCGAATCACACACCTTGACGTTTACTTCCATGCGTGTTCGTCCCAATTCTTTAATTGTTGGCAATACGCGGAATGGAAGATTTACACCCTCGGTGATACGATACCTATGGTTAACACAATTATATATAATAATGAAGGAAAATGTGTCAGGAAAAAAATCATATTCTGGGACCACAAAACAACCAAAGCACTCTTTGGACAACTATGAATACAGAATCCTCAGAAATGAAAACGCATGGTAGCACAACCCTATACAATGTTTGAAAATCAGGCTAAAAAAATAGAACATAAGAATGTATAACAATGTGTTTTGGCCTCTCATGTACGTATCCAAGCAACACTTTACCATTACCCAGAAATCAGAATCAATGTGTCATAACTTTTTGTAACCATATGATGCACCAGTAAGGAAAGCAAGGAGCAGATCATTGAAAGAGTTTAAGCTTACTTCATCAATTCAAATTCCCCATCGGGAGGCACAAAACTGACGGTCTTTTCTGAATTAAACCTTGTCAAATTTACACACTGATGAAACGTAACATCGTCGAGCTCAATAGTTTTACCACTGTAAAAGATAGCAATTCAAAGATATAAGTACATATAAAGCGCTTATCTTCCATTCTTAATATAATCATTTAGAAAATGTAATCTATCTTTCAAAAAACAAAATCATAACATTCAGTATACTGCAAAAACAAAAACAGGAAATCACACTTCATTTGCTGCAGCCCTTGCAGATAAATGCAAATCCAATATTGTCTCATTGTAGAATGCAAACACACATGCACGCACATGCAAGCAATCAATTACAAAAAAAATATCTTCTGAGTACTGAGAAATTTTCAAAACAAAATTACAACAGGCATTAAGCTAAGATGGTGAAATCTAGAGTGAGTTTGATGACAGAAGTTTTTGTTCTCCTTAATCAGTAGATCAAAAATGTGTTACTAGAGAAAGGGCACCAAGGAGTGCCAAACCGTGCATGAAAAAAAAAAACTAATTTTCAAGCCAAAAATCAACTAAATCTGACACAGAATGCATATACAAATTACTATTCCCAATATACCAAAAAATTAAACTCTTCAACCATCAATCCGTAAGCCTGATGAGGGGCAAATATTCTTCCCCAAATGCTGTCCAAGGTATTGTCCTTTACTAGTCAAATCTAATAAAGCAGAACTAATATTCACTGAATGGTAATTTGGGAACCAAAATATGAAAAAATATATAGAATTTAGGTCAAAAACCTCTGTTTGCCCTTTTCAACTGTTCCATTTGAAAATCACCAAAAAATAGGAACAGTATTAGGCTTGCACCCCATCCTGTATGCTGCTGCAGCACACTCATGGCATCAACGAAAGCCTTCGAACCTAAGGCCCCCAGGCTTGAATGGACTTTCCATCTTGAATCAAAAAGGGTCAAATGTGAGAATAAATTAATTTCCTGGGAGCTAGAAACTTGGATTTTTTCCCTAAAAACAAAGGATTAATCCTAGGCCTCTGTTTTCTTTGCTTGGAGAGCTAGGGCACCTCATTTCAGACAGAGTTTACCCTACAGAAAACCCTAAAACAAAGTGTTGAACTCATCTTCCCCTCAAGGTAATGGAAGAAGAAAAGAGAAAGCTCCATACAAAGTGCTGAAACCCATTTCCCCACTTGATGTAACTAACAATGGAAATTGGGTTATCATTGTACTTGACCATGGTCAAGTCTTTCAGATGAGGCAACATAGGCAACTCCCAGCTCCCAACACAGAGTTCTTATCATTTATAGAATAGCAGCTAAGTGAAAAAGGTTTAACATATGATGTAGCATATGATTTTAGAAGTCATTAACTCATTATATAACCCTTTTACAACTTCAGAAAAAATCAAATTGTAGTTCACTGTGGAAACAGAATTAGCATTCACAAGGTTATGTCCATTAACACAAGGAGAAAAAATCAAAACAAGCTGGGCCCGATGTCAGATTGTTAAGTTCCCTATGAATTATGTAAATCAAACAAGCTTTCATTTAATTTCATGATGTATAACAAGTAGGACAATGGATGGACCCTTGTTGGAGGCTGATCAAGGAGAATTGTATAAAGGAATTATTGGGTTTCAGTCCAATAGATTTAAGAGTAATTAATTAGGCATATGTTCATTTGAGAGTTTGTTTGTGATATATGTGATTATTAGGGGTTCATTGGCAATTTCATGTAGCTTTTGGGGCTTCAATAATTCTTGTAATTTAGGCTTTCTTATAAATAGGGTATGCAATTCATATAAGAGTTGATTTTTTATGAACTCAAATTGAGAAGTGAATGTGTGTTCTTTCCCCAACTGTATCTCCTTCCTCTCTTCTTCTCCCTTCTTCTTCTTCCCCTCCCCTTTCCTCTATTTATCTGGGCAGTACCTGGACTGCTGTTTCTGTTCTTTACCCTTCTCTCCTCTATCTAACCCAAACTCCACAAGAAAGGGCATGCATGTGCTTGAAGACATTCCCAATATGTCCACTGATTCTGATTTTCAACTAAGCTCTTCTCTTTCTTTGGTGCTACAGAAGGAAAAAAGTTTCTCACATCACATGTGCACTGGGTTTTGAAGAGTACAAGTTCATTGCTTCCTACTTTGATCCTCCAATATTTCAACTGGAGGAGATTCAATGTAGAACAAGAAGCAAGGCAATGAAGGGACACTCGTTGGAGGCTGATTAAGGAAAATTGTACAAAGGAATTTTATCAGATTCCAATATATTTAGGCTCATGTTTACTAGGAGCAATTATTTAGGAGTAATTAATTAGGCTTATGTTTACTAGGGGTTCTGTTTGTAATATATGTACATTTAGGGGTTTATTTGCAATTTCATGTATCTTTAGGGGATGTGTAATTCTTATAATTTAGACTTTCTTATAAATAGGGTATTAAAGCCATGTAAGAGTTGGTTTTTGATGAACTAGAATTGAGAAGAGAGTGTTTTCTTCGCCCAATTGCATCTCCTCCGCTCTTCTCCTTCTCTCCTCTTCTTCCCCTCCCCTCTCCTCTTTCCCTGGGCAGCACCTGCACTGCTGTTCTGTTCACTACCGTTCTCTCCTCTATATCTCCCAAATTCTCTATTGGCTGTGATTCCTTGATCCTGCTACCACATCAATATAGCAAAAAACTTTTTGACAGTCAAAGGCACAAAAGAAAAACTTAACAATTTGAAAGAAACAGCAATATTAAGCTAAAAAACAGGGAAGAATAAAGTATGCCTTCAGACTTCAGGCAGTACCTTTTTGTGGGACGAGATTTGACTTGTGACTCTTTTTCAAGCCCAATCTTATCATTTAAACCCAACTTCAAATCAGGCATTCCAGAGAGGAAGCACTTCATAAGAATCTTCCCAGTTACGTCACAGCGCAGAACACTACCTACAATCACCAATACATTCATTAGCACCCAAACAGAGAAAAATGTATAATCACTTTAAAGAACCATTACCCACCTTTGGAGGACATAAGAAGATTAACACTTTCCACAATATCCAAAAACACCTGTAACAAACGTGTAACAAAGGAATATTCAAATCCAGCAGAATAGCCTTTTCCCATAATGCATTCACACAGAAGAGAAGGAAACTCTTATCACCTCATTCTTTTTATAAACAAGACCTTCTCTCCGCCAGCCAACAGCGCCTGTAACTTGTAACGTGGCATTGGGTACTGGTTTATCTGCAGGCTATTTTATTTTTTACATGGCAGAAGTAATCACACAGTAAATATTCAATATCATATTCACAAGAAAGAACAAATAAAATCTTCAATTTTCATAAGCTCATCAACTCAAGTATTGCAAAGCAGAGTCCTAGCCTCTCAGGGAACTGCCACAAGCATCATATTTAAAAATTACAAGGTCGTTAGATAACTAACATCAGTATACTTCTAACCTTGGATGAGAAGGGTGAGCGTACTCCTTCCTGAGTAATGTAAAGCTTCAAAATTTCTGGAGAAAGATTTTGAGGGTAACCAAAGTCCATAATTTCTGCAATTTGAATGCATACAAATCTTTAACATTAAAATAGCAATTGAACCTAAAAAAGGTTTTAAAAATATACACGATAAAGGGGCTTAGTGGTGTGTGTGTGCGTGTGCGCTCATGTGCATGTGCAAAGTGTGAGCATGTTAGAGATTCCAACACAAACAAAAACAGAACAATTAAAAGAGAAGAAAAATATGCATGCAGTGGCACAATCCATAATGGGGTACCACCGTCTCAAAAATTTCTTTTTTGGTTTGCATAAACTCAAAATAAGAACCATACCAAAATTTCGACATTAATGGGATCTCATCCTCTTCATATCAACAGATAAGAACATGTACACATTTTAACAACTCAATACAACTAAAGCTAATACAATGCAACATAACGATTTTAATAGTTTTCATCATCCAAAGCAACCCTATTATTTCTTTACTTTCAATGATCAAATAAAGAAATATTCAAATTAATTGAACTTGAGCCAGCTTCACTTTGGGCTATAGCTTTTATTCTGGTCATATATGTACAAACAATTTTCAAAGGGGTTGGAGACAGCTCTTTTGTAATTTTACCTTTTCAGTTCGATGGCATCGTTTTCCCCTTTTTCTGTATTCTACTTTTCTTTCTTAATAAATTTATTTTCCTATCGAACTTCACCTTTATGACTGCTCATATCAGAGGCTCCCTTTATTGTCAAAAACATTGAGCAGCACTACCAAAATTATCATTACGCCTTCAGATGTGCTTAGCAAAGAGGAATCACATTTAATAGCCAACGCACAAAATTCATGTACCCTATTTCAACACCAAACAAAGAATCATAATTGAAGAAAAAGAAATACTAGTCTTCAAAAGAAACTTCTGTATAAACCTTCAACTATAATCTCAATAAGTTTATGTACAAAAATCTATAAGAAGAGTCACCTATGTCACAGATGATGAAAGCAAAAACGTTGTTTTTGGAAGCATCAAGGTAGTGCCTTTGGGGTGTGTGTGTTTTGTTGGGGGGTTGGGAGGGGTGGTGGAGGCTGCTTGTATGGATTTGGACAAATGTAATACACAATTGTATAGAGTTTTGTCAAATTTCACATAATTCCAAGTCCAATGCTTGAACTCCACGCTCCAAACATTGTGTAACATAAGCGAAGCAACTACAACAGCTGAAAAAGGAGTTCACGTAGATAGAGCAGGATAAGGGCTATTTTCCACTTCACATTAGATCTTGGAATTAAGTAGAGATGAAAAAGCAACTCATAATACCATGCAGAAGTCCAACCATAATGATTAATAAAACATGCAACAGCATACAATGGCATGCCACTATATCTATTGGAAAAGGAAAACAAAACACAACTGCAGATAAGCACAGACATAGAAGAGCAGAACCACCACAACCATTTGAGGAGTTGATGGAGATAGAGAAGAATTACATCTTCCACTTCACATTAAATCTTGTGAGTGCCTTAAGTACAGATGAAATGGTAACTCGAGGCACACTGCAGAAGTCCTAGCACAATGAATCACAATATCACAAGCAACAGCATACAACTGCATGCAACTATATTTATTGAAAAGGAAAACAAAATAAAACTGCAAATAACCACAGAGATGGAAAGAGTACTCCATTGGATCTTAAGAATTCTCTTGGAACAAATAATTCTTTACTAGTACATACCATCTAACAGCTCATAGATCAAAACAAAATTATTACGGATGGCATCTTCATCAAATGCCCCACCAAAATAAGACTTGAACAATGCAACAGCCTACAAAGCAAATAAAACAGATGTCAGCCAGCATACAAGACAAATTATTTGTCCCCTTCATTTTTTTTCTTTGTAGTGATAAGAATATATTTGAAGATAAATTACTGACTACTGGGGAACATAGACAAATATATAATTTGTCCCTTCATTTTTTTTTTCCTTGTAGTGATAAGAATATATTTGAAGATAAATTATTGACAACAGGGGGAACATAGATATACATATATACAGATTAAATCTGATGCAGGACCAATGTCCTTACAAAGACAGGTAACCCGAACAATTCACATTCATCCAATCTCAATAATATCCTTCACATTAGATATTGATCGTAGTATGGTACTAATATATTAGGGGCTCAAGTAAAAAACTCTAGCCACTAGTTTCCTAAATTTAAATGTGGCCTAAAATTAAAAAGATACCAGACCATATCTGAAAAAACTAAAAATAAAAATTTCAATAATCTAGAAATAAAAATTACAAGAATCTACAATAAAATTTTCAAATGTTTCTCACAATTCCTAAGCTTGGGCTGTTCAGCTGGACTTACATCCTACATCATTCTCCCTGAAGTCAACCTTGAATTTTAAATATTTAAATGATCGAGGACCAAGTAATCAAGTAGGCTTGTAGATTACAATTACAGTCTGCAGGCTTCAAAGCTATAACATGAATGCATGCAGGAAAAGTTGCTTATGGCACACTTAAATAATTTGTTGAGAATAATGAACACTGCATGCAGTCCTGCAGCTCCTGCTCATGTCTTCGATTTTAAAATTTAAATCCTACAAATGTGTCATCCATAGATGGATTACCATTGACAACTTCCTCTTCCTCAACACTCTTTCCCGAATTCAAATTGTTTTGGCTCAGATTCCAGCATTGACACATGATGCAATCAGCAGTCTTTATTTTATTTTCTGCTTATAATATCAAGTGTTGCTATTTATAAGTGCTAAGGGTATTTCTGCAATTCCAGAAATTTGGGGTTCATTTTGGTCAAATTAGCTTTGGGGGTTTTTTTTTGTAACATTCAGGGTGTAATTTTGTGATGGGATTTATCTTTAGTGAGGCTTCAGAAGATAAGTGGCTTTTAGAGGGGGTTATGAGCAAAATAGGAGTTGGCTTCTCTTAGTAGCTTCAGGGCTAGTATAAATTATAGTCTTCGGCCACTTTTCCAGGAAGTTTTTGGCATTTATCTTTGAGATGAGCTCAGGTTCAGACCAGCTAGGGTTTGAATATTTGGAGGCTTAGGTTTGAGGAGATGACCCTGCAGTGCCTACCAATCCCTCCATCCCTGCTAAAGGCATGTGAGGCTAGCAGAAAGCCACTGTTACAGTTCTGAAACAGTGCCAAAATAGGTACTAGTCTGAGGATTAACCTGCTGTTGTGCGAAAAAAACTGCCCTATTTTTTGTTGTACAAAGAAATAGCGGTAATCTGTTATTATTCAGAGGATTCAGTGGTTATTTGAATCAAGAAACGTTGCTAAAACACTATCCTGAAATCTCAGTCTTTATTTCTCAATCCCTTGTTCTATTTCTACACCTATTTGCATCAAGACATCCATCATTTTCTTGAGTTCTTCAAGTTCAATTGCAGATTCATTAAACCCTTCATATATGAGACTATGAGAGCTACTCGATGGGCTTTCTTTCTCCCTCCTTGGATTTGAAGTCTCCCGTTGCAGTAGATTTGAGAGCACCAACATTCCTTCATTTTGCTAAATTGTCCTGATTCTTTCTGTTGTATGCTTTCTTCTTGTTATTTATTATTTTGCCACAGAAGAGGCATCTTAACATAATCATGAATGCGTTGGTGAAAATCCTCTCTTCAAATGTAGGAACAGGAGATGCACTAATTGATGCACATATATCATGGGCTGGCTTCCTTTGGGAAGGGTACTGCCGCAAAGTAAGCTTCCATTGGTTTGACATATAGAATGAGATCTGTTTGGTAATATATAGATGCAAACTAAGGGATAACGTTTGGATTAGTAAAATTTTCCATTGTTTGGACTCCAAGCCTATCCATTAAGGCATGATCAGAAACATTACCACCCTTCCAAGTATAAAAGCACATCATTTTTATCATAAGTAGGTATGTCTAGTACTCACAGTATCGACCATGTAGTTCGGCAACAATGACAATCCAATACAGTCTGCCTTTAAAATATTGATAAAATTTAAAAGAACTAAGAAGGATATATTGAACAGGTCACCCATAGCCCATTGCCTGCCTCAGACAATCAGAATGAAGCACAGTACAATTTTCTAAAAGCATGTGGACGAGTAATGAAAAATCTGCATTAATGCATGACTAATGCAGCTGAATACAGCCTCGACATATAAAGTGCAATTCTACAACAGAAGCCAACTCATTTCTATAACAAGAACCAGAAGCCCTCCCAACTTTTGAATCAGAAGTCAGAACAGCAAAATCTAATGACATGGTAGAGACAACAATTGCAGCTTAGGAACATGGGCTTGCATTATCCAGTAACTTCCTCCCTAAAGAAATAAGATTGTCATATTTCTTAAACAAGGGAATCTTTCAACCAAAAGGGTTGACAAACCATAAAATTTTTCAACCAAAAGGCTTGACCAAGCTTTCAACCAAAAGGCTTGACCAAGCTTTCAACCAAAAGGCCTGACCAAGCCTTCAAGAGATCCATAGACCTCGTTTCTTCCTCTAAGGTGCTTTTTGGGGAAAAAGGCATCCTTCAAGTTTCAGAAAGTCCAAAGCTCTCCAGAATGACAAATCTCTACCTAATTATTTATTCATTTATTACATTTCAAAACTCATTTTTTAGTGCTCCAAAAACAATCCTATTGTACATGACAATTGAAAAATGATAAAAAAATTCTTTCATGAAGTTATTATTTTTGTTTTCAATTTTTAAAATTTGTATGAAATTTTTTATTTTAATTATATTCTAAATGCACATGATCTTTTTATTTTAATTTTAATTAAATTTTTTTATAAAAATGAATGATTTAACAGACAAGTGAATTTTCGATATTAAAATACTTAGCAATAAGTTGAAAAATAACAACAACAAAAAAAACATAAATTCTGGTTTTTAAATTTTTTAAATTTTCTAAAACAGCTGAAAACTGACAACAAAACCATAAATCTAGCAACATAAACAAAAGTATTGTCCTAATTCTTTTCACCAATGTCTTGCAATGAAAACAAGAACAAAAATAGTACCAAATAAGCCCTTAAATGCTGAGAAAGAATGAAGAAATTGAGAATGACCATAGAACAACATGAAAATACTATAGTTTCAAGCGGGCAAATCTGCAGAAGTGCTAAAAAAGAAAAACAGGTAACTAGAAAAATAGTTTTGCACTTGAAACACAATTGTAAACTGGATGACTGGTGTGCAATCACAACAGAGATTATCTAAAATTAACATATAGGCATGTATGGTGTCTTCGATGGAATGCTTCGGCATACCAACAAAGGCATAAATAATTCTTAAGCAAAAGCAGAAAATGTAGCCAGGATGGTACACCGGGTCAGTACGAAACTCCCACAAGGGCCGTGAATCAGCAATTTTGAAGTTTGTAATAATCATTTTCATGTTTATAACAACTAGTACAACAACTAAGCCTTAAATCCCACTAAGGTAAGCTACATGAAATCTCTTGAGCCATTGCAGGCAATCTTGGGCAATATCGTCTAATAAATTGAGTGCCATCAAATCCAATATTTTTCATTTTGGTACATCTTTTTTTCTTTTCTTAATCCTTGCTCATGATAGTTGAATAATCTAATAAATTAGTCCGCATCTACAAAAATATTTAAGAAAATCTAATATAGCAGTACAAAGACTTTTGACCAACAATTTGGAAAGTTTCACTTTGCAATGATGAATATATGAAAATGAAAGAATTAAAGATATACCAAGAAGCATTTATATATTTAAAAATTAAAAAAAATAAGAGAGAGAGAGAGAGAGAGAGAGAGAGAGGAAGAAGAAGGAAGGAAGGAAGAAATAATTCAGTACCTCAACAACAAACTTGAATGCGCAAGCTACATTAGCATTGCTGCTGACAACAATCACAATGTAAACATTGCTTATTCTCATGTAAAAGAAAGAGCAACCCCCAATCTGCCGCACAGGACATGTACCCAGTTCTTTTGTTTGCATTATATGCATTCTGAAGGCATCCACCATATTTCCCCTGAAGAAGTCGTAGATACGATATAAGCAAAAGCTACACAAGATCAAACCAGAAAATGCATATAATGCAGGATAAGAACTTGTCTGCCACTTTAACACTTCTGCTACTTAAGACAAGTTGATTGTAATCAACATTGTTTTAGAACCTGGACCCATGACCAACCCAGAAAAAGCCATCGGATTGGTAGAACCAGTTGGATCGGTGAGTCAAACCGGTGGTCAAACCAGTGACATCAAGGTAACATTCTACAAAGGTGGTTTAATGACGATGATGATTATAGTAATAGTTCTTCTTAGGAGCCAAATAAGTATGAAATACTAGAGATAAAGGATTTGATTCAACTAAAATCTACTTCAGGGTAAACAAGTTCATGTTTTGATTAATTCATAAATATTAAATAAGATTAACATAGGGAATTCAATAAAACTACAGAAGAATTGATTTAAGGCATAGTTATTTAGAATTTGATTAAATCTATATATAATTATACGTAAGTATGCTTGTGTGTATGCATACATGTCTATATAGATGTGGAATAAGCTGCTTATAAATATTGCTTGCTCAATTAAAGAACGTAGATGTCAAAATGGTTGTATTCATAAGACTTCTCTTTAACCTCGATGAGGTCTTGTGTTTTATCCTCATTGACAACAGAACTATAATGCCTTTTTATGAAAGCCTGGGTCACCAGCCAGCTCATCTGATCTGCCTGTTAGGCCGACTCTCCTGAGCCAGTTGAGCCCTCTTCATCCCATTTCCAATTTCATGACATCACCTGGGCCTGTAAGTGACCGGTTCAGGCCTGACCCAGTTGAACTGGCAGGGCCAATCTATTCCAAGTCTTAAAACATGGTAATCAAACAGATCCTTCCACAGCACAATTGCAGCAACAACAACAACAAAACCAAGCCTTAGTCCCACTAGGTGAGGTTGGCTATATGAATGCTTTTCCGCCATTTGCAGGAGAGGAACAAAAAAAAAACCTAAATTGAAAATAAACCACCACATAATATTTGTAACCCATTTGAATTTCGATGGGCAATTAGAGGTCTTCCAGGCTCTAGCTTCCCTTTATGTTTATTTTTGTTTTTCTTCGTAAGAATGTATGCTATTCTGTCCATGCTTTTCTTTTTTTTTTTTAACTTTCTTTTAATTACGAAGTTGCAGTTCTGATATCTCCATTTTGCGACAAACTGTCAATTTACCTCAAATTTGTGAATTTTATTTAATCATTACATTATTAACTTTATACAGCATTGGATTAAGCATTACTTTTATCTATAAAAATATATTGTTAAAGCAGTGATATGGGTTTAGCCCCCCCCCCCCCCAAAAAAAAAAGATCCTAATCCCCAAACAAAACATGTGGAAGTTTTTAATTGTTTGAAAAGAAAAAGTAAGACCCTCCACGAGCTCCAAGATCCTAGTTTCTGTTATTCTAAATAAGTCATTCTTAATCAATTACCCGACTCATTAACACTTCCACACAATGCATAGGCTCACCTTAAGTGTCATAAAGGAGTTAAAGCAGTCAATATCTTAAATTCAGACTCAAACATTTTGAGCAGTCATGGGCTTGGTAAATTAAAAAACTTGACAATAATTATAGCCCTATGCATCATTTAACAGGTTAATATAAGGTCATTAAGGAATAAAGATATGTATGATAGAGTAGTGAAGCATTAGGATTATAGAAGGGGAATCTAGAGATTTTCCAATCACAATAGGTGCACATCAAGGTTCTGCTTTGAGTCCTTATCTTTTTACTTTAGTGATTGACGAACTTACTAGGAATATCCAAAATGAGATCCCTTGGTATATGTTGTTTGCAGATGATATTGAGTTGATTGATGATAGTAGGAGCAGAGTGGAATCTAAGTGGAATCTAAGCTATAACTTTGGAGAGTCACATTAAAGTCCAAAGGGTTTAGGATAAGTAGGAATAAGACATATAATTTCAGTAGCAGGGGAGGAAAGATTAAACTTGATAATCAAGAGATTAATAGCACTAATAGATTTAGATATCATGGATATATTATACAAGCAGAAGCGGAAATTGAAGATGTAGTACCTAGAATTAAAACAGGTTGGGTAAAATGGAGGAGTGCGCCAATTGTGTTGTGTGATCATAGAATATCCTTACAATTAAAAGGAAAGTTCTTCAATACAGCTATAAGGTCGACTATGCTTTATGGTTCAAAACGTTGGGTAACTAAGAAACAACATGCACAAAAAGTAAAAGTTTCTAAAATGTGAATGTTAAGGCGTATGAGTGGTATAACATTAAAAGATAAAGTAAGAAACAAGCATATGCGCAATAATTTAGGCATAGAACCAGTTGAAGACAAGATAAGCGAGGGGTGGCTTAGATGGTTTGGGCATTTGAAATGCAAAACTAGTACAGCACCTATGAGGAGGAGTGAGTTAGTTATTGTTTCTGATTTGAAAGGAGGGGGGTAGGCCTAAAATAACTTGGAATGAGATATTGAGGGAGGATTTAATAGCCTTTAATCTAATAGAGGAAAATGCTCTCGATTAGGTGAATTGGCGGAAAAGAATTCAGATAGCCGACCCCATTTAGTGGGACTTAAGGCTTGTTGTTGTTGTACCTTCAAGAAACTAAGTGCGTAGGAGAGAAAGCTATAGAAATTAAAAAATATGGATTTAACTTTGGTACAATGTGAAAGAAAAACATAATAATGGAGTATGAATGATTTGTAGTCAACAACCTAAAAGACAATGATGTAGATGTTAAAAGAGTAAGAGATAGAATCATTAAATCAAAATGCTCTTAGAACGAGATAACAAATGTCATTAGTGCATACAGCCTTAGTGGAAAACCTTAAAAGACAATTTTGGGAAGATATACAAGGGATATCAAGGATGAAAAGAATATTCATAGGAGTAGATTTGAATGATCACATTGGAAGGACAACAAAGGTTATAAGGAGATACACGGAGGACATGAACATTAGTGCATATGCTCCATAAATAGGCTTAGTGGAAAACCTTAAAAGGCAATTTTGGGAAGATATGAATACAAGGGATAAGGAGGGAGTTTCTAACTTTGATAACGATGTGTTGGTGAACAAGTTATGTAAGTAGGGATGGGATTTTGCCTACATCTGTGGTGGGGATTCCTAAGGACTTAGAAGCTAAAAATCTTTTGAATAAAATGGATTTAAATTTGACCGACATTGGAGGAAATGAAGTGTGCATGGATGGTGGTAAAAGTCGAAAGAGGAAGGGACAAAGGGCATTAGCGAATTTGAAGATCTCGGTAAACTATGATGGAAGAAGAGTTTGAAAAGGGGGTTGCTTGGCTCATATTGTTTAATTTCATTTTTCATTTTTATTTTTTATTTTTTTCTTTTTTTTTTCTTTATTTGATGGAGTTTTTGTTCTCGTTGTAACTTCTCTTCTTTTCATCTAATACATCTTCTTTTGTTATCAAAAAAAAAATAAGCATACAAGGGATATCAAAGACTGAGAAAATATCCATAGGAGCATATTTGAATCGTCACATTAGAGAAGTAAACAAAGGTAATAACAGGGAACACGGAGAACATCAATATGGAGATAAAAATGAGGCCAGTAGGTGATAATATGATCTTAGACTTCGCTATGTCATGATCTTATAACAATGAATACTTGTTTTAAGAACAAAGAATGACACAATAACTTTCAAGAGTGGATAAAATAATGTTATATAAATTTTTTAGAATGTAAGGATTGTAAATTTATTCTAGGAAAAAGTTTAACTACACAACATTAGAGCTTTTTGTGCTAGATGCATGCATTAAAAAATGGATGAGAAAGCGTACCATAGAACAATGTAAGAGAACTAGGTGATGAAACTGAAGGGAGAACATAAAATATAGTTTAACAACAAAATGATAAAAGGAGACAGTGACTCAACAATATGAGATATAGACACAAACATTCTTTGGAGTAAGATGGCCAGTTCTACTAAAAAGAGAGCAAAAGAGGTTTTAGGTGAATCTAAAGGAAGATTCATGACTAGCAGAGAGAGAGCTAGTGGTCGGATCAAGTAATTCAAAAAAGGTGTTAGGACAAAAAGGTGTTTTGAGACCTCACATAAATGAAGAAACATGAAAATCTTTGAAAAGTACAAAGAAGAAAGAGAATATGTAAAAAAAAAAAAGTTGTTATTGAAGTTAAACATAGAGCATATAATAATTTATATACTAGAGTAGATACAAAAGAAGGGGGGAAAGGCATATATAAACTTGCTAGAGCTAGAGAAAGAAAAGAGTAAATCTAGTTAATGCTAAATGGATAAAATAAAAAAAAATTGAGGATGATAGTGTTTTTAGTTAAAGAAGAAGATACAAAAGAAAGATAGCGAACTTATTTTAGTAAGCTACTAGTTGTGGGCACACAACGTCTATGCCTCACATTTTCAAATTTACTATTTTTTAAGGGATAACGGGGAGTTAAGAAAATAATGGGAAGTTCTAAAGATTTGATTTTATTTCAAAAAAATAATAATTTATTAAATTAATTATGTATCCATGATTTGTAAATATTATAATTATAAGATAACTTGTAAATTGAGGGCATTTTTTGAAAGATGACTAAAGAAAAAATATGACTGAAAACTGCCTAGGCTTCCCCTAATTAATAGTAGAGATTTAATGAAAACCAATTAGAAGACTTAAACTTCGAATTGGCAAACAAGGAAAAGTCTAAAAATTTGATATTCATTTGCAAAATTAGAGCCAATGGAATTAAATTTGCATTGAAGAAGATGAAATATGGCAAAGGAAACAAGATGACATCCTAATTAAAGTGTGGAAATGCCTAGGTGATAATAGAATTTTATGGTTAACTAACTTATTTGACACAATTATAAGGACTAAAAATGCTTAAAAAATGGAGGAAAAATACTTTAACATCTATATACAAAAATAAAGGAGTTATTTAAATTGTAATAACTATAATAAAATTAAACTTATTAGTCATATAATGGAACTTTGTGAAAGGGTAACTAGACAAACGCTAAGGCTCGAGACAAAGATTTTACAGAATCAGCTTGGTTTTTTTGCCCAAGAAATCAACCACAAAAGATATATTTATTAACAAGATTAATGGAAAAGTTTAGGAAAGAGATCAGGGACTTCCACATGGTTTTAAGTGACCTAGAGAAAGCCTAAACAGGGTAGCTAGGAAAGTTGTGGGTTCTAGAGAAAAAGAAAATACATAGTAGGTATATAGATATCATTAAGGATACTCATAATAGAGTAATGACTAGCGTCACAACTCTAGGGAATTTCCAATCACAATAGGGGTATATCGAAGGACTGATTTGAGTTCTTATCTTTTTGCTTAGTCATGGATGAACTTACTACAAATAACCAAAATGAGGTGCCAAGGTGAATGTTGTTTGCAAATGATATTGTTTTGGTTGATAAAACAAGAGGTAGGCTAGAATTTAAGTTAGAATTATGGAGAAAGGCTTTCAAATCTAGAGGTTTTAAAATAAGAGGGGTGGGGGAAGACAGAATATATGAAAGCTGCGTTTGGAAGCATGGATTTTGGGCCTTGGATTTGGATATGGGTGAATTTGGACAAACTTCAGTACAATTTAATATTACATTTTATTCAAATCCATACAAATCCAAATCCAAAGTCTTTCCCAAACATAGGGGAAGTGTAATTCTAGTCATGCTCAGAGAATTTGGAGAAAAGATTAAACTTGATGATCAAGAAATTAATAGCACTAATAGAATTCTATACTTTGATTTATTAAGTGAGCCAAAGGAAGAAACTGAAGAAAATGTAGCACATAGAGTCAAGGCAAGTTGAGTAAAAAGGAGAGTGCTTCAGGTGTGCTTACCAGCATTGCTATATGAATTAGAAGTGGGCAGCTAAGAAACCACATATCCAAAAAGTAAAGGTTACTGAAATGAAATGCTATGGTGAATGAGCAGCATAAATCTATAAAATAAATTAAGGAGCAAACACACAAGTAGTAAGTTAGCATAGCACCTATAAAATATAAGGGAATGGTAGTTAAGATGGTACCAACACATGCAACATAAGCCAAATAACACAACAACGTGTAGGAGAGAGCTAGCTAATGATAGTGGTCTCAGGAGGGCGAAGGGTACAAAATAACTTGGAGTTAGGTAATAGGTAAGGAACATCTCTCCATTTGTCAAAGGATATAGCACCGGATTGTGTAGAATAGCATAAGATGATTCATGCAATCGAAAAACCTAGCAGGACCCAGGGCTTGTTTGTTGTTATTGTTAGTGTGTGCTTGTATGTATATATATATATATATTATTTGTTCAATTACCAAGAACACAGGTATGACAATGGTCATATTAATAATGCTTCTCCTTAGCCTCCACCAAATCTTATGTTTTATCCATGTCAGCAACAGAATTATTAACTCCTTTTATGAGATCTCGGGCCAATCTTGCTCAGTTAGATCAAGTCATTATCTAGTAGAATGACTCTTTGTTGGCCTAACAAGGCTTATGACTCCTATTTTAATGATAACAAAGTAAGGAAATTTAATATGCTTCAAAGTTGTGTTGTTTCAAGAAAAACAGATCTTAAAAGTTTAAAGTCATAACTTCTCAGCATACAAATGATCACATGAGATATTTCAAAAGCTTACATCATTTCAAGTGATCAAGAATGAAAGCAAGATGAAATTCAGGACTTAATGGACTCAAAGCAAACAAGCTCATATATGAAGACTTCAAGGAGCTCAAGAATTGAAAGTCTATAGGAACTATTATGTAAGTACTTAAAGTATACTCCAATATGAAATTGCTTGAAGCTCATTAGGTATAAGAGACCTAGAGACCTAAACTTTAATCTTGGAAAATATTTTTTAAAGTAAAACAAATCAAAAATTCAAGATTTGAGAAGCAAATGGAGTTTTTGCAAAGAAATCTTAAAAACAGTGTTTTTGAACTAAATAGAAGTCTGACTGAAAACCCTCAGTAGGCTGACATATTTAGTGTTTTTAAGATGGACAGACAGAAGGTCGTCAAGCTACTAACCAGACCTTGACAGGCGCCTAACGTGGTAAATTGAGAAGCCTGACTGGGTTCTGCCAAGCGACTGCCACCCTTCTGCCTTTGATTTAAAACTGAGTTTTAAAGTGACAGGCATCTGACCAAAAGTGATAGGCTACTGCCACGCGGAAAAATTCAAATTTTTTATAACAGTAAAGCTTTTAAAATTAATTGATTAAGGCTCAAATTTGTCTAAAACTTGGAAACTACTCCAAGTAAACTTGGGGATCAAGTTAAATGTTTTTCTAAATCTATAAATAGCCCCCAAGGCCATTGATTTTATTCACCAAGAAACAAATTCAGTCTCAAACTCTCGCAATTACTCTCATCTTTCAAAGGCTCTCTTGCTCACATATTGCTCACGAATTTTACTGAGTATTGCTGACTCTCAATCACTGAGTTTGTGCTTCAAGTCTAAAATATTTCATTCATTGAAAAAATCAATCGGTGATAAAATTCCTTGAGCTTTAATTTCAATTTCAATTTCACATTGATTTACTTTGAAGTATATAGATTTGCTATTGTACTAATCAACTCTATTGGAGAGTATCTTGTGTACAAAAATATCTTGATTATTTTCTTCTAGGCTGTTGACGATTCCAAGGTGATTGCATCGTTGAACTGAGCGAGGGGAATCTCTTGGAGAGGGTACTCTACCCTTAAAGAGGGAAAATTGTAAAAAGTTTGCTCCACCCAGAAAGGAGCGTTCATAGTGGAATCCTTTGGTGGTATTGGCCAAAGGCGAGGACGTAGGCTGGGGATAAGCCGAACCTCGTAAAAAACGTGGTGTTTTTCTTTCCCTATTCTTTTAAATTTCAGTACTTCATATATTGTGTGTGTAAATGCTAAGTGCAGGTTGCAGGGCTCAAACGTTGAATTAAAAAAAGACTCTTAATTTAACAAAAGTACGTTTCAATTAACCGTTTGCGGAACCCAAAAGGGAGTACATTGGTTACTTTGCGGAAATCTTATTTAAGAGAATGCAATAAAATCAATTCAAAAACAGGGTTTGCAAATTACTTACAGGGCTGCTTATAAAAGCAAAAGCTGAAATTCCACAAAGGCCTTCAAATTGTGATTGGTTTGGTATTTGTGGCTGGTTACTCTTAAATTGATTGGTTGTTTAAATTTTCAGTTAATTTGTGACTTGTTTAAGTTTTAATTGTGAATTGATTGGTTTACTTAAGTTTTTTTGTGTGTATTAAACAAGTAAAAATTTGTAAAAGGAACTTAAAGATTTTAATAACCCACCCCTCTTGGGATCACTATTCCACTTTCAGTTGGTATCAGAGCTAAGTAGTAACAAATCCTAAACAGTAGCTATGCAAAGATCTACATGGCAAATATAGGAGTAGCTCCCTTCGAAGAGGGTCAATCCTCAACACGACCACCTATCTTTTGTGGACTGAATTATACCTTTTGGAAATAACGTATGAGAATCTACCTTCAAACTATGGATTGGAAGGATTGGAAGGTTGTCACGGGTGGTGACTTAATTCCTACCAAGTTGGTAGACGGAAAACAAGTCCCAAAAGAAGAAAAAGACATAACTGAACTTGATCATAAAATGCTTCAAGTAAATGCAAGTGCAATTAATGTCATATATTGTGCACTAGATATCAATGAATTTAATAGAGTCATGACTTGCAAGACAGCTAAGGAAATATGGGACAGACTTAAAGTAACCTATAAAGGAACCGACGATGTAAGAGATAATCGAATAGATATGCTAACCAGTGAATATGAGGCCTTCAAGATGAATCCCGACGAATCCATCACTAGTATGTATACCAGATTCACCCACATAATAAACTCCCTAAATGCTTTAGAAAAAACTTATTCCACCTATGAGATGATCCGAAAAATACTTAGGGGTCTTCCATCCATATGGGAACCAAAGGCTACGGCCATTACCGAAGGAAGAAACCTTAAAACCGCATCTCTAGACGAACTCATAGGATCACTACTCATTTATGAAATGGCTCTAAAAGAAAGAAATCCTGAAAATAAGAATAAGAAATCTATGGCTCTTAAAGCATCAAAAGAAAGCTCAAATGATGAAGATAGTGAATCAAGTGACTTAGATCAAGATGAACTGGCCTTTATTACTAAAAGACTTGGAAAATTCAATAAAAGAAACAAGAAGTTCTCTAAAAAATTCAGAGGATAAAAAACTGAAAAAGGTGAAACAAGTAAGAAGGAGAACAAAAACAAGAATGATCCACCGACTTGTTATCACTCCAAAAAGGTAGGACACATCAAGTCGGACTGTCTTCAGCTCAAGAAGGAAAAGAAGAAGAAGAAAACTGCAATGAAAGCCACATGGGATGACACAAGCTCGAGTGAATCAGAAAACGAATCAAGTGATCAAGAAGTACCAACATATGCCTCATGGAACACGAAGATGAGGTATGCTTTAGGACAACACCACCAAAGGAAAAGTGGTACTTGGACAGTGGATGTTCAAGACATATGACCGGAGATAGATCCAAGTTCACTACATTAGCACAAAAAGATGGGGAATATGTAACCATCAACAACAATGCTAAAGGTAAAATTATTGGAATCGGTAAAATAGGCAAAGAACCCTCACTCACTATTGATGATGTGTTGTTAGTAGATGGACTAAAACATAATCTTTTAAGTACAAGTCAACTTAGCGACAAAGGTCTTGACATAATCTTTAAGCAAGATAAATGTTTAGTTCAAAATCCTAATAAACAAGAAATCCTATTCACAGCTTAAAGAGTTAATAATGTATATTGCATAAACCTTGACAATCTAGTTGATCAAAGTGTAACATGCTTGGCTGCCATAAATGAAGCCAGATGGCTTTGGCATAGAAGACTAGTTCATGCAAGCATGGACTTACTATCAAAATTATCTAAAAAGAATTTGGTCAAGGGATTACCTAATTCAAAATTTATGAAGGATAAAATTTTTGATGCGTGTCAACTAGGAAAACAAATTAAAACAAGCTTTAAAAAGAAGAAACATATCTCTTCTAGTAGACCCTTAGAACTCATTCATCTAGACTTGTTTGGTCCTACTAGAACCCAAAATTTAGGAGGTAAGCAATATGCCTTTGTAATAGTAGATGACTATTCTAAGTTCACTTGGGTATTATTTTTAGCCTCCAAAGATGAAGCTTGTAACTTACTAATAAATTTATGTAAGAAACTCTAAAATGAAAAAGGATATAATGTGACAAACATAAGGAGTGATCAAGGTAGAGAATTCAACAATAAGGATGTTGAAAAATTTTGTAATAAACATGGTATTATTCATAATTTTTCAGCACCTAGAACTCCACAACAAAATGGAGTTGTAGAAAGAAAGAACCGAACACTACAAGAAATGGCTAGAACTATGTTAAACAAACATATCTACCGAAATATCTTTGGGCTGAAGCGGTAAATACCGCATGCTATGTAATCAATAGAGTATCTATAAAATCAAAGTTAAATAAGACACCATATGAACTTTGGAAAGGTAGAACGCCAAATATTTCATACTTTCATGTGTTCGGATGTAAATGCTTCGTATTGAACGATAAAGATGAGTTAGGTAAATTCGATGCAAAAGCTGATGAAGGAATATTTTTAGGGTATTCATTGAAAAATAAAGCTTTTAGGATATACAATAAAAGGACTCTTACTATTGTTGAATCAATACATGTAAATTTCGATGAAGAAAATCCTTTCAACAAAACATCAAAAGCAAAAGAAGGACAACCTACTCAAAAATCAGAAGACTTAGATATAGTTGAAGCAAAAGAAGAAGAAAAAGAACTAACTCTAGAAAATGACACTAAAAGAACTAGTGAATTACCAAAAGAATGGAGATACATTAGAAATCACCCAAAAGATCAAATAATTGGAGAACCATAAAGAGGTATAACCACTAGGTCATCCTTGAAAAATCTACGTAATCACTATGCATTTTTATCTCAAGAGGAACCTAAAAATATTGAAGAAGCTTTAAAAGATGACTCATGGATAATTGTTATGCAAGAGGAATTAAATCAATTTGAGAGAAGTAAAGAATGGCATTAGTACCTAAACCTAAAAATCATTCAATCATAGGAACTAAATGGGTATTTAGAAATAAAACGGATGAAAATGGTATAGTTGTTAGAAACAAAACTAGACTAGTAGCTAAGGGGTACAACCAAGAAGAAGGAATAGACTACGACGAAACTTTTGCCTCCGTAGCTAGAATGGAAGCAATTAGAATGCTCTTAGCTTACGCATCCCACAAAGAATTTAAATTATACCAAATGGATGTTAAAAGTGCTTTCTTTTTTTCTTTTTTTTTGGGTACGACCCGGGTATCCGCCTACCGTCAACGACGTCCGTTTTACGGTCCGTCGCACCGTCCAGCGACTAATCCCACGCCCCGTGGATCCGGCCCCACATCACCACGAGGAGGGTAAACCAGGAGCCCAGGGGCGGAATCGAACCCGGGAGGCTCATTGCTGACCTCGTGAGAGGCACACCCGTAGTCCGCTCCACCACCTGAGCTACGCCCTGGGGGCATGTTAAAAGTGCTTTCTTGAATGGATATATAAATGAAGAAGTTTACATAAAACAACCTCCAGGTTTTGAAGACACAAAAAATCCCGATCATGTATTTAGATTAACTAAAGCTTTGTATGGTTTAAAACAAGCTCCTAGAGCTTGGTATGAAAGGTTGAGTAAATTCTTACTAGATAATGGTTTCTCAAGAGGAAAGGTAGATAGTACCTTATTCATAAAATCCAAAAACAAAGATATGCTTATAATTCAAATCTACGTTGATGATATAATATTTGGTGCAACAAATGAAAACTTATGCAATGAATTCGCAAAATGCATGCAAGATGAGTTTGAAATGAGCATGATGGGAGAATTAAACTACTTTCTTGGATTACAAATTAAGCAAGCTAAAAATGGAACCTTTATAAATCAAACTAAATACATAAAAGACATACTGAAGAAATTTGACATGAAAGGAAGCAAGCCTATAGGGACTCCCATGAGCACCTCAATAAGCCTTGATAAGGATGAAAAAGGAAAATCTATTGATACAAAATACTATAGAGGCATGATAGGTAGCTTATTATATTTAACAGCAAGTAGACCAGATATAATGTTAAGCGTATGCATGTGCGCTCGATTTCAATCCGCTCCCAAAGAATCACATCAAATTGTTGTTAAAAGGATACTAAGATAATAGGAACTCTTGATCTAGGATTATGGTATCCTAAGGACACTAGTTTTGAAATGATTAGTTATTCGGATGCTGACTATGCCCGGTGCAAGGTTGATAGAAAAAGCACAAGTGGCACATGTCACTTTCTAGGACGTTCCTTAGTATCGTGGTTTTCAAAGAAACAAAAGTCAGTAGCTTTATCGACTGCTGAAGCTGAGTATGTCGCAGCCGGGAGTTGTTGTGCACAAAACCTATATATGAAACAACAATTAAAATATTTTAATCTAGATTATCATACAATTCCTATTAAGTGTGATAATACAAGTGCTATAAATATTTCAAAAAATCCAGTATCTCACTCAAGAACAAAACACATTGATATTAGACATCACTTCTTGAGAGATCACGTACAAAAAGAAGAAATAACCCTTGAGTTCGTAAATACAAATGAACAATTAGCTGATATTTTCACAAAACCACTTTCAGAGGATCGGTTTGTATTTATTAGACGTGAATTAGGGATGTTACATGCTCGAGAAGTCGTTTAGGAAAGAAATTCAAAACAGCCTGCATAACAGGCGCCTGCCAGGCTACTACCTGATGAATATGGGTCATCAGGCGCCTGACTCGCAGCGGGTTACTTAAACGCGAAAAATATTTCATTTTAAGCACAGCAGTCGTCTGACTTTGATCCTTCCATCTCCAAAACCCTCCCTCCTTCCCTTATTATCTTTTCTCCTTCCACAAATCCATCCAAACTCCTTCACCACTTCACTACACCCATCCCTACTACACCTTTAGGGTTTAGGACATCTGATTTTCATCACTATGCCTTGACCAAAGACGATTGGACATAAAGACAAGGCTTCCTCCTCTCGACAAGCCAGCGTCGATGACATAGAAAAATGGTTAACCTCTCCTCATGCAAAATCGTTGTACAGAAACCATATTCGGAACACCGCTCCCATATTCGGTAAAGTTCTAGATGTTCCTTTCTTTGATTCTGATTTTCCCGAAATTTTAGCATTATTCAAAGATATTGGCTGGGACAAGTTCATTCAGAATCAAGCTAAGGGATATTATCCTGATTTGACAAAAATTTTCTATGCCAATATGGTGAAGAAAGAAATTGGATTGTCCACTGATCTCGTGGGCCATTCAATCACTCTCACACCACAGTCCTTAAGCAAACTGTTTCAAATAAAACGGGGAGAGTTTGAATGCAATCCTGTTGAAAAACAATAGAGTATGGAGCAAGACTTTACTCCGCAAGACTTTTTGCCGCTTGTCATGGAAGATCAACCCATACACTTTAGCAATCCCCCAATTTACAAACAACTTAATCTTCAAGCCATGATCCTACACAAACTGATTGCTTATAATATTTTGCCTAAAGCCGGATCATATGACCATGTTTCATTCTAAGATTGTTTTGTCATGTGGTGTTTGCTCAAAGGAAAAAAGTTGGATTTGTCTAGCCTTCTGATTAAGTGGATGCTAATGAAGGTAGAAGCTCCACGCATTGTTCTTCCCTAAGGTGGGATTTTATCCTTGTTGTTTGCACACTAACAAGTCATCACACCATCCTCCAAATTTGTGAAAAGGACCCATTATGACCTATTTTCCTCCACTACTCTAAAACTGATGGGTTATAAGAAATATACACAAGGATGGCTATACAGAGGGAATAGGCCACCTCAACCAGCTCCAGAGGACCCTATCCCAGCTCCACAAGAAGCAGATATGCCTTCATGGTTTCTTCCATTCTATCATCATTACTCCAACTTTAGTAATGACTTGAGTGTTGGCCTTTATTCACTTCAGGAGAAGGTCATTAGTGTACTATCTCAATATTCCTCACTCAATCAGCATTTTGAAAAATTGGAACAGCATATTACTAGCTCCTCCCGGTTATGGACATCAGCTCTGCTCCGCCTAGTGATGCTAAATCTGATGAAGAATCTAAGGAAAATGAGAGTGGTGAAGTCTCCAAAGAACAATCTGCAAAGGAATTTGAAGGAACCAAGGAAGAAGACTCAGAAGAAGCTGAAGATGATGAAGATGATGTTACAAGTTCTAATCATGATACTTGATTTAGATATCTATCGTTTGTGATGTTATTGATTTTACCTATGACCTTTTTGCTCACTTTATGCTTACTATGGATATATTGTACACTCTTCTTTTATATGCTCTTACATGCCTATTATGTTTTGTATTTCTCCTTTTTGAATGACGACAAAAGGGGCAGTATCATTATAAGCAAAAGAAGATTACCTACTTGATGAGAGCATGTCTTATGAATTTTATATCTTATGCATTTTGATGAGCATGACCTCTTAAATGGACTTAATGCTATAAATTTAATGCGATAATGAACTTTTGAAAATGCACTTTGAAGATATTTATTCTGCTTATTGTAAGGGGGAGCCTCTTAAGGTTCACTCTCTTTTTGCTCCTTATTTGTCATCATCAAAAAGGGGGAGATTGTTGGCCTAACAAGGCTTACGACTCTTATTTTGATGATAACAAAGAAAGGAAATTTAATATGCTTCAAAGTTGTGTTGTTTCAGGAAAAATAGATCTTGAAAGTTTAAAGTCATAACTTCTCAGCATACATATGATCACATGGAATATTTCAAAAGCTTACATCAATTCAAGTGATCAAGAATGAAAGCAAGATGAAATTCAAGACTTAAAGGACTCAAAGCAAACAAGCTCATATATGAAGACTTCAAGGAGTTCAAGAATTGAAAGTCTATAGGAACTATTATGTAAGCACTTCAAGTATACTGCTTGAAGCTCATTAGGTATAAGAGACCTAGAGACCTAAACTTTAATCTTGGAAAAAAATTTTAAAGTAAACAAATCAAAAATTCAAGATTTGAGAAGCAAATGGAGTTTTTGCAAAGAAATCTTAAAAACAGTGTTTTAGAACTAGACAGAAGCCTGACTAAAAACCCTCAATAGGCTGACATATTTAATGTTTTTAAGATGGACAGACAGAAGGTCGTCAGGCTACTGACCAGACCTTGACAGGCGCCTAACGTGGTAAATTGAGAAGCCTAACTGGGTTCTGTCAGGCGACTGCCACCCTTCTACCTTTGATTTAAAACTGAGTTTTAAAGTGACAGGCGCTTGACCAAAAGTGATAGGCTACTACCACGCGAAAAAATTCAAATTTTTTATAACGGTAAAGTTTTTAAAATTAATTGCTTCAGGCTCAAATTTGTCTAAAACTTGGACACTACTCCAAGTAAACTTGCGATCAAGTTAAATGTTTTTCTAAATCTATAAATAGCCCCCAAGGCCATTGATTTTATTCACCAAGCATCAAATTCATCTCTCAAACTCTCAATTACTCTCATCTTTTAAAGGCTTTCTTGCCCACATATTGCTCACGAATTCCACTGAGTATTGCTGACTCTCAATCACTGAGTTTGTGCTTCAAGTCTAAAATCTTTCATTCATTGAAAGAATCAATCGGTGATAAAACTCCTTGAGCTTCAATTTCAATTTCAATTTCAATTTCAATTTCAATTTCATATTGATTTACTTTGAAGTATATAGTTTTGCTATTGTACGAATCAGCTCTATTGGAGAGTATCTTGTGTACAAAAATCTCTTGATTATTTTTTTGTAAATTGTTGACGATTCCAAGGTGATTGGGTCGTTGGACCGAGCGAGGGGAATCGCTTAGGGAGGGTGCTCTACCCTTAAGGAAAGAAAATTGTAAAAGGTTTGCTCCACCTGAAAAGGAGCGTTCATAGTGGAATCCTTTGGTGGTATTGGACAAAAGCGAGGACGTAGGCTGGGGATAAGTCGAACCTCGTAAAAAACGTGGTGTTCTTCTTTTCCTTTTCTTTTAAATTTCAGTACTTCATATATTGTGTGCGTATATGCTAAGTGCAAGTTGCAGGGCTCAAACGTTGAATTAAAAAGAAGACTCTTAATTTAACGAAAGTACGTTTCAATTAACCGTTTGCGGAAACCCACAACGGAGTACGTTGGTTAATTTGCGAAAATCTTATTTAAGAGAACGCAATAAAATCAATTCAAAAACAGGGCTTGCAATTTACTTACAGGGCTGCTTATAAAAGCAAAAGCTGAAATTCCACAAAGGTCTTCAAATTGTGATTGGTTTGGTATTTGTGGTTGATTACTCTTAAATTGATTGGTTGTTTAAGTTTTCAGTTAATTTTAGGATTGTTTGAGTTTTAATTATGAATTGATTGGTTTACTTAAATTTTGTTGTGTGTATTAAACAAGTAAAAAATTTTAAAAGGAACTTAAAGATTTTAATAACCCAATTCACCCCCCCTCTTGGGTTCACTATTCCACTTTCACTCTTGTTCATGTCATTCTCAGTCTCATGACATCACCTCGAGGGTAAAGTGATAGTTCAGATAATCAAACAGATTCTCCCACAACACAAATAAACTAAATCAAAAACAAACAACCACACAATAAATGCAACTTGTTTGAAAAAGTTCAATCACAATTTATTCTAACTTCTTTTTGGTTTATTTTTATTTTTTATATGTATGCTATTCTTTTCAATGTTTTAAAAGGCAAAGGCGTAAGACAAGGAGTTTTAACCTTTAAGAGACAAGCGTAAGCCTTAAAGCCAAGAGGGTAAGCCTTTCAAAAATTTTATCTTTAGAATAAAATAATTACATATAGTGTTAAAAAAATAAAAATTAAGAATAACACAAGTATAATGTATAACAAAATAAAATATAATTTGCAAACTACTTGTTGGCTGTTGGTCATTCAAAAATTGCTAGCTTGAATTCATTACATGAATCATGACAAGAGATAGCTATAACATTCCATAGTTCAAATTGTTTTCAAGATCTACGACACAACTCTCAATTATTTTGGAAAAGTTGAGGTTTGACTCACATGATGACATTCCTTTTAATATAACACGGAATCAAAAATATTTTAGCCAAATCAAACTTGAGAATCACATACCCAAAATGTGTAAGCCTCAAATTAAAAGGAGCAAAAGGCATGTGTTTTGTACAAATGTGCAAGGTTCAACGTGTCATGTGTTAGCCCTTTTGGGATTTAGTATTTTAGATTGAGTCTCTCAAGGCATTTTAGGCATGCCTTGCCTTGAAGCGAGCCTCAAATGAGCCTTTTAAAACATTAATTTTTTAATGCTTTTTTTTTCACCTTTTTTTTTTTAAGTCGCATAATGTCCTGATATCCATTTTGTGTTAAACTATCAATTTCCCTCAATTTTGTGAATTTATTTGAGTATAACGTCATTGACTCTATTTCCTCATTTGATTAAGCATTAATTTTATCTATAACAGTACATTGTTAAAGCAGTCATAGGTTTAGGGCCTCCTTGAGATCCATATCACCAAACAAAACAAGTGGAGTTTTAATTATTTGAAAATTAAAAAATAAAAATAAAAATACGACCCTCCATGAGCTCTAAGCTCCCAATGCAGTTTCTACTATCCTAACTTAGTCACACTTAACCAATTAGCAAGTTCATTATCTTCCTTCCACGCAAAGCATAGGCTAATTGTAGTGTCATAAAGGAGTTAATGCAGTCAATAATATAAATTCAGGTTCATAACCCTGTCAAGCAGTCCTATTAGCTTGGTAAATTAAACAACTTACCAATAGTTATACCCATATGCATCACTTGATAGGGTAATATAAAGCCAATACTTCCACCTGTGATTGAACTATATACCATTTCGTTCACCAAATTATGTAAAAGCAATACCCAATAAATCCAAAGACTTCGACGTAGGTTGAATTATGTAATCTCTAAAAGCATTACCTACCACTATCCCATTGCTCAAAGCTTCATATATATTAAACTACTAGCACCAAAAACATGACATGCCATATGCACATCAATCACGCACATAATCAAACTTCAAATCCAAAACGCCCCACCCCGGGGACTCGAGAGAGAAAGAGAGTACCCGACGTCGTCGCGATAGAGGCGATTGATGAGGACATCGCCTCGTAGATTCAAGAAGTATATAGCTGAAGCAGCCACAGGCATCTCCGATCCAGTGGATCAAGCTCCAGAAGACTGAAACCTTGGAGGATCCACCGGTCCGAGCTCAGATCAGCGGGAGCGGACGAAGGTGGGAGGTCTGATCTAGGGCTTTTGAGGCTCCGCGATCGGAGGGACGACTACAGCATCGGATATGGAGGGTGGGTGGGTGGTCCGATGAACTCGTGGTGTTGCCCGGGAGGTGACGGAGTTATTATTAATTAATTAGTTGAGAGAGAGAGAGAGAGAGAGAGAGAGAGAGACCAAACGGAAAAACGGAGAAAGACTCCTAAACTCGAGCTCATTAGGAAACGAAAGCGAAGAAGCCTTTGTATTTCTCCGCGTGGCCGCCGGTTTTAAGCGGCTGCGGCTGCGGCTGCAGGACCCAACGTCCCAAAAACGACATCAATTTTTCCGATAAAAGAGCTAGTTAGTCCAAGTCAAATTTGAGTGCTTGCCAAAAAAATTTATCAAAAAATTCAAACGCCAACCCCCCAACATGCCCTAAAAACAAATAAAGAATAGCATATAAAACTTCTTTGGTGCCTTTGGCTTTTACTAGAATTATTAGTCAATTGTTTGTAAATAATTTTACGTATAATGTAATTTTTAATAATATAAAATTTTCAAAACATTAATAATGTATTGTCAATAAAAAAATTATAAACATTGAAGTATATAATTTTTTTAAAAAAATTACAAAAGCCGAACATAAAACATATTAAGTATAAGGACACGATAGATCTTATAAGTGAAGGATATGTAACACACAATAGTAATATTTTAATTAAAATTATGTAATATGCTAATTTTTTATATTTATATAACGCTATATGTCAATAAGTATAATAAATACATGTGTATTTTTTCATTCTTTTGTATTTGATAAGGTTTTTTTAGAATCTAGATATACTCCCAAGAGGGGGGTGAATTAGGATTTTAAAATTTCTTTTCTTACTTTATATTACAAATTCTTTAGTTGAATTTTAATTTCAGCAATATTTACTTTTAGTAATTAATTAGCCTTTACAATTACTATTATATTGATAATCAATTTATATTCAATTCAAATTCAATTTTTAATATTGAAATCCAGCTGGTAAATTTCAAGAATCAAGTTAAAATAGTTTAGAAACAAACTTCAGCTTTTAAACTCAAACTCAATGTTCACGCGCAGCGATTTTAATCTTCCGATCAACAAAATAAATTACACAAAGAACATTCACAAAAAAATGGAGACGAGAGATTTTACGTGGTTCGGCAAGGTTGTCTATGTCCATAAAGCGTGCACCTAGAGAAAAATCTACTATGAAACGATGGCAGTACAAGATTTGATCAGTCTCTCCCCGATCCCAGATCCCCTGTACACCCCTTCACCTTCAACCTGTTGAAAAAAAGTTCTTCTTAGAGAGAACCCCTCTCTAACTCTCCTTGTACAAAATGACAAGCAAACCCTATATTTTCCCATGGCTTACAAACATATACATGACACCACACAACCGTTGGATTTAAAGACGATCCAACGGCTATGATAAAAGTCACAATAAATAAATAAAAATAAACATATTTTTTAACAATCTCTACCTTGGCTTTTAATCACAGCCAAGCACAACATTCCATCCCCACGCTCTAGGATGCTCTGTCAACAATCAACAAGAGATTACATTAACTAAGTCCATACAGCGCTTGAACTTAGCTAAGGTAACATGCTTCGTGAGCATATCTGCAGCATTTCCATTTGTGTGGATCTTCAATAACTAGAACTTAGCACTTTCAACCCAACCTCTAATTGCATGGTACAGCACGTCAATATGCTTCGTGCGAGAGTGGTAGACCCGATTCCTTGCCAAGTGGATCACACTCTGACTATCACAGAATACGTGTAACCTATCCTGCATAACACCAAGTTCCTGATTCAGTCTACTTAACCACAAAGCCTCCTTACCTACCTTTGCCAAAACTATGTATTCAGCTTCTATAGTAGAAAAAGTTGTAGTAGGTTGCAACATAGCCTTCCAACTAATGGAACCACCACTGTAGAGACCCAAAGAATTATAATAATTAAATGAAAAAAAAAAAAAGGAATTTTTTTTTTTTTTAAAAAGTGGGGGTTTTCACAGGGTCTCGTCGACGTGTATAGAAGTGCTTGTCGACGATCAAGGCCTTAGGCTCATCGATGGGAACGTGTGTCTCGTCGATGAGAAGTCACTGAGAGAACTGTTTCCAAAACCTGAAACTCGTCGACAAGGAGAAGGTGTTCGTCGACGAGCTCCCTTCATTAACTCGTCAATGAGGAGTTGTGGCTCGTCGACGAGTCCACGTGGACCAGCATTCTATAAAAGGTCAAGAACCCATTTGTTCCTACAAGAAACATGCAGGAAACCTCTCTCTCTCTCTCTCTCTCTCTCTCTCTCTCTCTCTCTCTCTCTCTCTAACTATGTGCCCTCCTCCTTCTCTCTTCGATTCCGGCTCCGTCCTTCGCCTGTTCGACGATCCAAAGCCACCATGTTACTCTTGGAAAGATTCTCTACAAATCTGCTTGAGTGATTTGTTGGTTAGCCCAACTTGGGCACCATCCCAAAATTTGAGTGAGTTAATTATTTTAGTATTTATTAAGATATTTGGTATTTCTGAGCTAGGGAAAGGTATTAGATGAGTTAATACTGAAGTTTTGTTGGGGGGAAATGTAAATTCCAGGGTGTTAAGCTAGGAACACCAAGGGTGTAATTTTGGAGTAATTTGTGGGCTTTTCAATAAGTTAGGTAAGAGGATGAACTAAGTCAGATTTTTTCATGAAATTATTTTTATTCTACAGTATTTAATTTCAGGAAAATATGTATAATATAGAATTATGTTTGGGAAATACTGCTATGAACAAGGATATTTTTTAAACGTGTTTTATCAGAAATTATGATTTTAGAATAGATTTTATATTTAGAATGCTACCCATTTGTGTGTGGCATGAGTAGAAATTTTCATGTAATTATGTATTCTAGAATAATATGTTTTTTCCAGATCAAGCATGATATGATAGTTTTCAGGGCAATTATAAAACAATATAAGAACCATGATTTTATGAATATAATGTTTAACAATACAGAGAAATCATGTTCAGTATATTATGATATGACGGTGCAGATGCTGTGATTAAATGTTATGTTATACCGGCGCAGATATCGTGATTCATGTTGGCACAGATGCCATAATCGTGTATGATAAAACAAAATTCATGAAATATTATCATGTCAGATATTATTATGAAATACGAAACAATTATGTTTAGTATATGAAACATATTATATTTTATCAGAACCTGGATGGTATGGTTTAGTTCAGTTTTCAAGGGTACAGTACCGTAGCTATATGTTCAAAATTATGATAGTGCTACCACACGACTAGTAGTGTGGGAGATGGCAGTCCATCTGGCTTTAGTGTAGAGAGGAGTTGTTCCCCTGGCAGTCCGGGACCAGGAGGGACAGGCCCATCGTACTTACAGACTTATGATTAATCTAGCATAGTTGGCCAACCATTGCTAAGTCCCGCATTTGGGTTGCACAACCTAGTCATGTGGGGGTAAGACATGACATCAGCTAGCTATCCATCCTGGGTGTTATTTTAGTATTGTACAATTATATAAAATGATTTTCATGTACAAAAATATAGTATGCCTTATTATGATATGACAAGTCATGTTTCACTCAGTTTTACTACCGACAGATTTTACCAAACATGCTTATTATATTGTTTATATGTACAACACAAACATGTTCATGATGCCTCACACTGATATTAGTTTATTTCCCTTACCAAGAGGTGTCTCACCCTAGTATTTCAAACATTTCAGGAAATTGAGGTAAAGGAGTAAATAGAGCTCCGCAACGGTGGAGTCCGACCAAGCTACCCAATTAGAAGGGTAAGTTGTTGAGTTAGGGTCAGATTTATTTTTGGGAAGTGACCCTAGGTTACTTTTTTGGTCTTCTGATGGATAATTGTATATATAATAGTTTTAGTAGGACTCTGGTATTGTGGTTGGTTGGATGACATGTTTGTAAATTACATTTCCTACTACTTAGGAGTCAAAGTTACATGATAGTTTTATCCCTGGTACCCACGGGTCCAGGTTGATCATGTTTTATCAGGATTGTTATATTATATGGAAAAAAAATTTATAGTAAAAAAGGCAGGTTGTTACAGTTTGGTATCACAGTCTAGGTTGCTAGGTTCTGTAGACTTTATAGTGCAGCGAAAACAATAACAAAGTATTGGAAAAGGATTTGAGATTTTGTTCTGCAGTCTAGAGGTAGGATTTTAATAATGGTTTATGTGCCTTTCCTGGGGTGGCGATTTCAAGAAAGTCATAGTAAACTATTGTCGGGTTGTGTTTCTAAAGTATAGGACTAAATCTTGAATTAAAATAGGGATGTCAAGATAAAGAGATAATGTGAGTTTTGGGTTAGATACATAAATTATAAGGACAAAGTTTCTAAGACATGATTTTGTCCTTCTCAGGATGGACCCTGGAGGTAGTAGTGCTCATGCGAGTGGCAGTGATGGAGTTGGACCTTCAGGTGCAAGCGGAGGTTATCTAGACGCCGTATTACGCAGTGTAGCTCAGCAGGTCATGGATGATATTGCACAAAGCTCCAGAGAATAGGGAGGCTCGTCTGTAGTCCATGGGTGCATGATAGAGAAGTTCACTAAAATGAATTCTCTGGCATTTTCAGGAAGAATTGAGCCTGCAGTCGCCAAGAATTGGATGTAGGAAATAGAGAAGGTTTTGGTGGTGTTGCGGTACACTAAAGAGTAGAGGGTCTTATACGCCTCCTATAAACTAATAAGGGAGGCTAAAAGATGGTGGACTTCAGTAAAATTACTAGAGAATCAGAGGGTGCTGCCTATAGAAATGACTTGGTGCCGTTTTAAGGATTTGTTCTTTGACAGAAACTTCCCTGCCACAATCAAGGAGGCCAAAGTGGAGGAGTTCCTAAATCTGAAGCAGAGACAGTAGTCAGTCTAGCAATATGTGGTGAGGTTTATCGAGTTGCCCTGCTTCGCCCCATTTATTATACCTGACGAAGCGAAGAAGGCAAGATAGTTTGAAAGGGGTTTGAGGCATGAGATCTACAAGCAAGTTATGGTGTTGAAAATACAAGACTTTGCTAAGTTAGTTGATAGAGCATCTTTAGCTGAGGCTAGTGAGCGGATGGGTGTAGAGGAGCAGGGACAGAAGAAGATGTCCACACCTTTAAGCTTCCAGTAGGGTTTTGGTTGGGGTCAGTGGAGGAGAGGAAACTATGACAGAGGTCAGAGGCAGGAGATTAGGGGTCGTGAGGGTCAGGGTGTGCAGACCTACCTCGTATGTCACATATGTGGAAAGAGGCATCTAGGGGAGTGCCGAGCAAGGAGAGGTGTATGTTATCATTGTGGAGGATAGGGGCATCTAGCACGAGATTGTCCTATACCAATTGGTACCGCTCCTGCTCCCAGGAAATTCAGCGGAGGTTACCAGGCACCTCGTGGAGGTCAACAGAGGAATGTAGCCCAGGCGAGGGTTTATGCTTTGATGCCAAGAGACGTTAAGACTATCGTAGGCATCTTGACAAGTACCCTTACTATTTTATCATGTCATGCAATTGTTTTATTTGATTTAGGTGCTACTCATTCTTTTGTGTCTGTGAATTTCATTAAATTGTCTAGAGACGAGACCTAGTCATTAGATGTAGAACTATCAGTAGCTTCATCGACAGGTTCAGTGGTAAAGTGTCGTAAGGTGCTCAGGGGCTATCCAATAGAAATTCAGGGGGGAGTACTACCTACTAAACTAATTGTACTTGACATGCATGAGTTCGATGTAATACTGGGTATGGATTGCCTGGCTGCTAACTATGCTAATATTAACTGTCATTTGAAAGATGTGATCTTCAAACCACCAAGCAAGCAAGAATTTAGGTTTGTGGGGTTGCAAGTGTGTTCCCCACCTCAATTAGTGTCAGCTATGCAAGCAAAAAGACTACTCCTGGATGGATGTCAGGGGTTTATGACTTTTGTAAAAAAAGTGTTAGAAAATGAATTGAAACTGGGTAATACACCATTGGTTAAGGAGTTTCCAGACGTTTTTCTAGAAAATCTACCTAGGTTACCTCCCGACTGCGAGGTAGATTTCGCTATTGATCTACTTCCCAAGATGACACCGATCTCTAAAGTTCCTTACAGAATGGCTCCAGCAGAGTTGGGAGTGCTAAAGGATCAGTTGCAAGACTTGCTGGATAAGGGTTTTATTCGGCCCAGTGTATCACCGTGGGGAGCTCCAGTGTTATTTGTAAAGAAGAAGGACGGTTCTATGAGGATGTGTATAGAATACAGGGAAATTAATAAGGTGACAATCAAGAACAGGTATCCTCTACCCCGTATAGACGATCTATTTGACCAGCTTCAGGGTACGCAGGTCTATTCCAAGATTGACCTCAGATCAGGCTATCATCAGGTGAAAGTAAAAGTAGAAGATATCTCGAAGACAGCTTTTAGGATTAGGTATGGGTATCATGAATTTCTAGTTATGCTTTTTAGTCTGACCAATGCTCCAGTTGTATTCATGGATCTGATGAATGGAATCTTTCATCAATATTTAGATCGGTTTGTTGTGGTTTTTTTTTATGATATACTGGTTTATTCAAGAAGTTTTGAGGAGCATGAGGCACACTTATGGCTGGTACTTCAAACGCTCAAGGAAAAAAGATTGTGTGTCAAGTTCAGTAAATGTGAATTTTGGTGGGAGAAAGTGACATTTCTAGGGTATGTTATATCAGGGGATGGAATTTTAGTGGATCCCAGCAAGATTGAAGCAGTAGTGAATTGGGTCAGGCCGAAGAACGTTTAGGAAATCAGGAGTTTCTTGGGATTGGCAGGTTATTACTGTCAGTTTGTTGAGGGATTCTCAGCATTATCAGGGCCTCTGACACGTCTGACCAAGAAGAATGTCAAGTTTGAATGGGATGACAGTTGTGAGCAGAGCTTCCAGGAATTGAAACAAAGGCTTGTCGCTGCACCAGTGTTGATCATCGCGGCGGGGGGTGATGGTTATGTTATTTATAGTGACGCATCTTTGAAAGGGCTAGTTTGTGTATTGATGTAGCATGGTAGCGTTGTAGCTTATGCCTCCCAACAGCTGAAAGAGTATGAAAAGAACTACCTTACTCATGATCTGGAATTGGCCGTAGTGGTACACGCGTTAAAGATTTGGAGGCATTACTTGTATGGTGAGAGATGCGAGATATTCTCCGATCATAAAAGTTTAAAGTACTTTTTCACTCAAAATGAACTGAACATGAGACAGAGGAGGTAGTTGGAACTTATTAAAGATTATGACTGCACTATCCATTACCACCCAGGGAAGGCAAACGTGATAGCTGATGCACTGAGTAGGAAATCAGTGAGACCTACACTGGCAGTTATAGAGGTTCAGCATCCGATCTAAATGGATCTGGAAAGACTCGAGGTAGAGTTGGTAGAGAGTGATCGTCAGGCATTTATTTCCAACCTGGAAGTGTAGCATACTCTACAGGAAAGGATCAAGACCGCTCAGAGAGATGACGCAAAATTAACAGAGCTAATAGCTAAGGTGCAGGATGGACAGGGAGAGGAATTTAGTATTTCTGATGATGAGGCCTTGAGGTTCCGTTCCAAGTTGTGCGTGCCTACAGATATGGACATAAGGAGGACGATCTTAGAGAAGGCTTACAGGTCCTTGTACACGGTTCATACAGGTAGTACTAAAATGTATAGAGATCTGCGAGAGTCTTACTGGTGGAGCGGCATAAAGAGGAAAATTACCGAGTTTATGCAACAATGTATGACGTGCCAACAGGTAAAGGCTGAGCACCAGAGGCCGGCAGGTCAGTTGCAGCCTCTTTACATCCTAGAGTGGAAGTGGGATCATGTATCTATGGACTTTGTGATGAGTTTACCACCGGCACCGTATGGTCAAAATGCTATTTGGGTGATCGTTGATAAATTGACGAAGACCACTCACTTCATTCCTATTAAAGTCAACTACTCCATGGACAGACCGGCAGAATTATATATTCAGGAGATAATACGATCACATGGTGTGCCAGTGTCTATAGTATCAGACCGAAACCCATGTTTCACGTCACGGTTTTGGAGGAGCTTGCCGGAGGCTCTAGGGTCTCAGTTATCTTTCAGCACGACATTTCATCCTCATACGGATGGTTAGACTGAGAGGGTGATTCAGGTATTAGAAGATATGTTGCGGGCGTGCGTGCTGGATTTTGGGGGTAGTTGGAGTATATGCTGCTGGTAGAATTTGCATACAATAACAGCTATTAGGCCAGCATCGGCATGACGCGCTCTATGGTAGGAGGTTTCATTCTCCTCTATACTGGGATGATATAGGTGAGTGTTGGGACCAAAAATAGTGCAGTAAGATTATGACAAAGTCTGGCTCATTAAAGAAAGAATTTGTGCAGCTCAGAGTCGACAAAATAGTTACGCCAATACTTACCACCGGAAGTTAGAATTTGAAGTGGGATGGTATCAATACAGATAATAAATTTCGAGGACGAAATTTTTATAAGAAGGGGAGAATGTAGAGACCCGAAGAATTATAATAATTAAATAAAAAAAAAGAGAGAAAAGGAATTAAAAAAAAAAAAAAGGTTTTCGTAGGGTCTCGTTGACGAGTGTAGAAGTGCTCGTCGACGAGCAAGGCCTTGGGCTCTTCGACGGGAACGCGTGTCTCGTCGACGAGAAGTTATCGAGAGGACTATTTCCAAAACCTGAAACTCATCAACGAAGAGAATGTGTTCGTCGATAAGATCCCTTCATTGACTTGTCGACGAGGAGTTGTGGCTCGTCGACGAGTCCACGTGGACCAGCATTCTATAAAAGGTCAAGAATCCATTTGTTCCTGCGAGAAACATGCAGGAAACCTCTCTCTCTCTCTCTCTCTCTCTCTCTCTCTCTCTCTCTCTCTCTCTCCTCTCTCTCTCTCTCTCTCTCTCTCTCTCTCTTTCTAACTACGTCCCCTCCTCTTTCTCTCTTCGATTTCGGCTCCGTCCTTCGCCAGTTTAATGATCCAAAGTCACCACGTTACTCCTGGGAAGACTCTCTACAAATTTGCTGGAGTAATTTGTTGGTTAGGTCAACTTGGGCACCATCCCAAAATTTGGGTAAGTTGATTATTTTAGTATTTATTAAGATATTTGGTATTTCTAGGCTGGGGAAAGGTATTAGATGAGTTTATACTGAAGTTTTATTGGGGGAAATGTAAATTTTAGGGTGTTGAGTTGGGAACACCACGGGTGTAATTTTAGAATAATTTGTGAGTTTTTCAACAAGTCAGGTGAGGGGATAAACTAAGTCAGAATTTTTCATGAAATTATTTTTATTCTACAGTATTTAATTTTAGGAAAATATGTATAATATAGAATTTTGTTTAGGAAATACTGCTATGAATAGGGATATGATTTAAATGTGTTTTATCAGAAATTATGATTTTAGAACAGATTTTATATTCAAAATGTTACCCATTTTTGTGTGGCATGAGTATAAATTTCCATGTAATTATGTATACTAGAATAATATGTTTTTTCCATATCAAGCATGATGTGATAGTTTTCAGAGCAATTATAAAACAATATAGGAACCATGATTTTATGAATATAATGTTTAACAGTACAGAAAAATCATGTTTAGTATATTATAATATACTGGCGCAGATGTCGTGATTAAATGTTATGTTATGCCGGCGCAGATGCCATAATCATGTATGATAAGACAGAATTCATGAAATATTATCATGTCAGATATTATTATGAAATACGAAACAGTTATGTTTAGTATATGAAACATATTATATGTTATTAGAACCCAGATGGTATGGTTTAATTCAGTTTTCAGGAGCACGGTACCATAGCTATATGTTCAGAATTATGATAGTGCTACCACACGACCAGTAGTGTGGGAGATGGCAGTCCATGTGACTTCAATGTAGAGTGGAGTTGTTCCCCTAGCAGTCTTGGACCAGGTGGGGCAAACCCATTGTACTTACAGACTTATGATTGATCTAGCATGGTCGGCCAACCATTACTAGGTCTCACCTTCAGGCTGCACAACCTAGTCATGTGGGGGTAAGACATGACATCAGCTAGCTATCCATTATGGGTATTATTTTAGTATTGTACAATTATATAAGATGATTTCAATGAACATAAATCTAGTATGCCTTATTATGATATGACAAATCATGTTTCACTCGGTTTTACTACCGACAGATTTTACCAAACATGCTTATTATACTGTTTATATGTATAACACGAACATGCTCATGATGCCACACACTGATATTAGTTTATTTCCCTTACTGAGAGGATTCTAATCCTACCATTTCAGGCATTTCTGGAAATCCAGGTAGAGGAGCAGATAGAGTTCCGCGACGGTAGAGTCCGACCGCGCTACCCTGTTAGAAGGGTGAATTGTTGAGCTAGGGTCAGATTTATTTTTGGGAAGTGACCCTAGGTTACTTTTTGGTTTTCTGATGGATGATTGTATATATAACAGTTTTAGTAGGACTCTGGTATTGTGGTTAGTTGGATGATATGTTTGTAAATTACGTTTCCTACTGCTTAGGAGTTAGAGTTACATGACAAGTTTATCCCTGGTACCCACGGGTCTAGGTTGATCATGTTTTATCAGGATTATTATATTATATAGAAAAAAAAATTATGGTAAAATAGACAAGTTGTTATAACCTGCCATGGTAAAAATGAAGCTAGAAGTATACCTCCTCTTATCCAAATCACGTGCATAATTGGAGTCCACATAACCCTGAACATTACAATCATCAGTACTTTCAAATAGGATACCATAATCAGAAGTGCCACGCACATATCTAAATATCCATTTCACCGCATTCCAATGCATTCTACCTGGATTAGCCATATATTTGCTTACCAAACTAACTGCATATGACATGTCTGGTCGACTGCATAACATAGCATACATCAGACTCCCTACTACACTGACATAAGGCACACTAGCCATGTCCAACTTATCCTCATCAGTAGAAGGACACAATTTAGCAGACAACTGAAAATAAGCAGCTAGAGGTGTACTTACCGTTTAACTTTATCTATGTTAAATCTTTCCAACACCTTCTCAATATACTTACCCTGTGACAACCACAACTTATTTTGTTGTCTGTCCCTCCTAATTTCCATGCCAAGGATCTTTGTAGCTGCACCAAGATCCTCCATCTCAAACTCATCCTGTAATGTGGCTTTCAACACATTTAACGCATCAGTATTGTTAAAGGCAATCAACATGTCATCCACATATAGCATAAGGATCACATATACACCACTGTTAAGCAATCTGAAGTAAACACAATTGTCATAACTGCTTCTAACATACCCAATCCTCAACATATAATAATCAAACCACTTATACTATTGCCTAGGGGATTGCTTTAAACCATAAAGAGACCTATTCAACTTACACACCAGGTGCTCTTTACCTTGTTCCACAAACCCCTCTAGTTGCTCTAGAAAGATATCTTCCTCCAACTCACCATGAAGGAAAGTTGTCTTTATATCCATCTATTCCAGATCTAAATCATGCATGGCAACCAATGCTAACAAGGATCTAATAGAAGCATGCTTAACAACAGGAGAAAAGATTTCATTATAATATATATCTTCTTCTTGTTTGTATCCTTTTGCTATTAACCTGGCCTTATATTTTATTCCTTCTGATTATGAAGTAGGTTATTTCTTTCTAAAAACCCACTTACAACCAATCAGCTTCCTGTCCTTGGGCTTCTAAACCAACACCAAAGTGTCATTCTTATGAAGAGACTCCATCTCCTCAACCATGGCTCCAAGCCAACTATCTCGTTCAAAACTCTAAACTGCTTTATAAAAATTAGAAGGATTTCCACTACTAGTAATCAGAGCAAATGCAACTAAGTCCTCAAACCCATACCTAACCGGAGGCTTAACATTTCTCCTTTCTCTGCCGGTGGCTAGCCCTGTAGGCTTATGTCTATCACCTATGTGAGAAATTTCCTGAGGAACTGTAGCCTATCTCACTGTATCTTGTGCAACAGAATCAACTACAATAGTCTAAGTATTACCTATACCTGAATTCTGAATACTTTCCAGTTCCATTTGAATAGGTACTCCTGCTGAATCAGACTCCACCTTCTTATCAGCATTCTCCTTCAACATGGCTTTCTCATCGAAGACAACATCCCTGCTAATGACCACCTTCCATGCTATAAGGTCCCACAACTGGTATCCCTTCACTCTTTCTTGGAAACTAAGAAATCCGCACGGTTTGGAATTAGAGTCAAACTTTGATCTGTCCTGTTCCTACACATGCACATACGATGGACAATCATATATTCTCAACATAGAGAAATCTACTAGCTTACCTGTCCATACCTCCTCAGGAACCTTTGCGTTAATAGCTGCAGAAGGAGACCTGTTTACCAGGTAGTATGTCATATTCCCTGCTTCTACCCAGAATGACTTAGGCATATTAGCCTGAATCCTCAAATAGCTTGCCCTCTCTAGTAATGTTCTGTTCATCCTTTCAGCCACCCCATTCTACTGTGGCCTATGTGGAACTGTATAGTGCCTAGTGATCCCCTTTTCCTACACAAATCAATGAACTAGCTGTTTTTGTACTCCAGTCCATTGTCAGATCTCAGAAACTTCACCTGTTTCCCTGTTTGCTTCTCTACCTGAACTTTTCATTCCCTAAACTTACTAAAAACCTCACTTATGTGCTTCAGAAAATACACTCAGACTGTCATGGAAAAATCATCAATAAATGAGACAAAATAAATAGCACCACTATGAGAATGTACCTATACTGGACCTCATACATCTAAATGAATGTACTCCAACACCTCCTTGCTCGTATGCCTTCCTATTCTGAAACTCACCTTGCATTGTTTACCAAACAAACAATATTTACAAAACTTAAGCTTACAATAAGAATTACCTTTTAGTAAGTTCCGCCTATGCAGCTCCTGCAAACCACGCTCACTCATGTGACCCAACCTCATATGCCATAAAGTAGTATCATCTGTATCTATATTGGAAGAGGTACTAGCTGCAGCTCCACCTGTCACTGTGCTACCCACCAGAGTGTACAAATTGTTCCTCAAATGACCCCTCATTACTACTAGTGAACCTCTAGTCACTTTCAGAATATCATCCCTAGCTAAAAAAGAGAAACCATTACGGTCTAAAGAGCCCAAGGAAATCAAATTCTTTTTCAGATTTGGAACATGCCTCACATCCCTGATGGTTCTAACCACACCATCAAACATCCTAATTCTGACCATTCCAATACCAAGAATACCACAAGAAGCATCATTACCCATCAACACCCTCCCTCTAGAGCTTGGTTCATAGGAGTCAAACCAATCCCTATGTGGACACATATGATATAAGCACGCTGAATCCAAGATCCAGGTATCGGCTAAGTAACTGGAACCTGTAGTAACAACCAAAAGATCCCCATCAAAAAATGATGAACTGCTCTCCACTACAGTAGCCTGCTCAGTCTTCTTCCTGTTCTTTTCCTCTAAATCTCTTTTCCTCTTTAGACAGTCCTTCTTCATATGCCCTTCTTTCCCACAATAAAAACAACCACTTCTCCAGTTCCCACTCTTACCCATGGACTTGGATCGAGATTTCCCTCGATTCTAATTACCCCTACGAGAACTTCTGCCACGCTGTTAGCTAGGCTCACCCTTAGCGACTAACCCTTCTCCATGTCCTGGATGATCTGGTTTGTAAAAATTCTCACTCTCCAGAATGGAAGTAGTCACCTCATCAACTATAAAAGTCTCCTTACCTAGCAGTAGTGTGGTTTTCAAAGTATCAAGTGAATTGGGAAGCGAATACAACAGAATCAATGTTTTATCTTCCTCCTTAATTTTTACTTCAATACTCAGCAACTGCGTGATTATCTTATTGAAATAATTGAGGTGGTCTCTGACTTCTGTGCCCTCAGTCATCCTCATCCTCAACTGATACAACCGTTCATTCAAATATAGTCTATTAACTAGGGACTTGGACATACAAATATTCTCCAATTTTTTCCAAAGCTCAGTTGGTGATGTTTCATTCAACACACTGTATTTAATTTCTGGAGCTAAATTTAAGCGAATGGTACTTACCGCTTTCTTTTTTAGCTCCTCCCACTGATCAACTGATTTGGTCTCTAGCTTTTTGTCTTTCCCATATAGTGCCTTAATTAGTCCCTGTTGGACCAACACATCCTTCACAGTGCTTTTCCACAAACTGAAATTATTTTTCCCATTAAAGGGCTCCACCTCAAACTTGGCCATTGAAGTACTCACCATTTTTTTTTAAAAAAATTTCTCTCCTCTAACGTCAGTAGTGACGTCATCTACAGAGAGGATTTGCTCTTCGACCCACGCTCCGACTGGATTTTGAATCCAAGTCTGTCACACAATTCTAGCACTGTTCATCATGTTTTGCATCTGAGAAAAAATTTTTTTCTTTAGAATTTTTTTTTCTTCACACCTTCAATTAAAAAATGATCTTCCTTTAATTGAAAAATTTTGGAATAATTTTCTGGCACCTGATCTAAATCTTCGCATACCTCAATCCGATCTAAACGAACCGCTCTGATCTTGAGCACTTCCGTGGAAAAACTTCAGATCCAAAAAATTTCTTTCGATCTAATCTAATCGGTTAGCTCTGCACCCAATCGAAACTATGCTTTGATACCACTTGTTGACACACAACGATTTTAATCTTCTGATCAACAAAATAAATCACACAAAGAACATTCACAAAAAAATGGAGACGAGAGATTTTACGTGGTTCAGCAAGGTTGCCTACGTCCACGGAGCGTGCACCTAGAGAAAAATCCACTATGAAATGATGGCAGTACAAGATCTGATCATTCTCTCCCCAATCCTAGATCCCCTATACACCCCTTCACTTTCAACTTGTTGAAGAAAAGTTCTTCTTAGAGAGAACCCATTTCTAACTCTTCTTGCACAAAATGACAAGCAATCCCTATATTTTCCTATGGCTTACAAACATGTATATGACACCACACAACTATTGGATTTAGAGACGATCCAACGACTATGATAAAAGTCACAATAAATAAATAAAAATAAACATATTTTTTAAAACTCAGAAGTTATTCTTTTACTTCAATCAATGAAATTCAATTTTCAAAGATTTGATTTTGTAAAAATTTTAGTTCAAATTACCTTTTAGTTGTTTATTTTCAAAAATCAGACTTTTATTGAAAATATCAAACCAACCAAAAATTTATAGTATGCTGATAAAATTATTTTATACTTAACTTAACCCTTTTTGCTGATGCCAAAACGAGGAGAATATTTGTGAGCAAAATGATAATGACCGAAGAGGAATTTTCTTTGGGGTAAATATTATGGGGACAAATATCTGAGCATGTGCTTTAATGCAAAATTAAATGCATAAATTTATTTGTTTTGTCTTCTTTCATGAATATGCTTGAGCTATTATATTTATTTTTAAATTATGCATATTATTAGGGGGAGCCTTTTCAGGCTGTACCCAATTTACTTTGGTGCGTTTGTCATCATCAAAAAAAGGGAAATTGTTGGCTTTTCGAGTCCAATCCCTGTTTTGATGCTGACAAAGCATATGTTTCTTATATGTGTACTTAGCATGTGAACAAGTTTATAGTTCAATACACACATAAGGAAACTAAAAATGTAAGCTAGAAAGGACGTAAAGCTTACATAATCTTGGCATACTCTATGAAGATTTGAAGAGAAAGAAAGGAAGAAGACATCTAATTTCATTTGTATTTGCATTTCGGTTTTTATATTTTGGTCTGTAATAAATGCATACATCTTGCATAATATGACTTAATACTTAGATAGGCCATAAATAGACCTTAGGATTGACTTCGGTCAACCAATGTTGGATTTTTAGGTTAATTTAATAGCCTCAGTTGACTGACCCATTTTAATTATAAACACCTCGGTCGTTTGAACACACTGTAGGCCAAAAGTCAACTTGTTGACCTTGCCTCAGGCGACCAATTGTCAAATGAACATATCTTTCTCGGTCGACCAAACCATGGAACTTGACTTTTCTACTATCCTCGGACGACCAAACTTGTAGTTCAAAAATGACTCAGTCGACCGAATCTGAAAAACCGGTAAACTGAACCATTCACTGGACGACCAAAACCACAAAACTTTGGAAAATCGTCTGGCTCAGCCAACCGGTCGTTGCCCACGGCTAACTGAACCTGAAATATCACTTTTACTCTTTGTGAGTGTTTGGACGACCGACCCTAGGTGTCAGGCGACCAAACCTCTTGGGTTGGGTTAATTTTTAGAGCCTAAACATGTTTAATTTTTAATTAAACATTTTTAAAAATACCGAGCATGTCCCTAACGGTCATAATTTTTAGAAAAACTATAAATAACACTTTCATAACTTAGATTACCAACTTTGATTAGCTTTAAAATTCTCTCAAAACTTTTCCTAGTCAAAGTTCCCCACATTGTTTTTATTGCCAAAATTTCTCTTTGGGGTTAATATTTTACACTCTCTCAAACTCTCTTTCACTCTTTCTATGAAAATCCTTTTAAGAGAGTATTTTGTTTAGGCATTTGTTTTTAATTGTGTTTATTGCACAAATACCTTTTGAACTTAAATCCTAGAATCTCCAAATAATCTTTTATTGCAAAAATCTTTATTGGAGAACATATTTATCTTATATATAAATATATATATATATATATATATTTATTTATTTATTTATTTGTGCAAAAAACTATTTGAAAAGTAAACCCTAGGTTCTCCTATATTTTTAAGAGAAAATTTTATTAGGATCATATCTTTGAGTAATCATACACGTCATTTCTCAAAGATTGAAAATATTATTTTGAGAAAACACCATTTCTCTACTAAGCATAACTCATATAATTTTAGAGTGCATGTTTTAGAGCTTCAATGTTGTACATCTCTTCTTGTATTTAGAAGTATGTACCGGTTGGATTCATCCCGTAATTAAACTGGAGAGTCTCAGCTCCATAAGTGAGACATGTTGGGTTCATCCCGTTAATTAAACTGGGGAGTCTCAGTCCCTTAAGTGAGACTGATTGGGTTCGGCCCGGAAATTGAACTAGGGAGTCTTCACCCTATAAGGGGATCAGTTGGGCTCAGCCTGGTAATTGAGTTAGAGTTTACCTTACCCCATAAGGAAAGGTTGTAACGGTTTCTGCTGCACCCATTTAAGTGAGTAGGGATAGTGGAATCCTCGGGTAGTATGCCCAAGGCGGGGACGTAGGCTAGTTTAGTCGAACCTCGATAAAAAATATCGTGTCACTCTCTCTCTCTCTCTCTCTCTCTCTCTCTCTCTCTCTATCTCTCTCTATCTTATTTAAATTTCTGCACTTAAATTCCTATATTTGTATGCTTGTTTATTTACTATTATAATTATTTGCATGCAGGCGTTTAAATTATATGAGATATACTGTGCATGTGTATGTCTGCACTCATAGTTTCATTATTTTACATACACGTTTGTATTATGAATGAGATATGACATGTGGTGAATCGGCAAAAGTTTGAATTAGCCAAAATGTTTTAAAACCCAATTCACCCCCCTCTTGGGATCACACCATTTCCAACAAAAAGGAATTTATGATTTTGGTTGTTATAATTGAATCTACATAAGTAGCTTGCTTACATATTCTTTAGAAAGGAATCAAGTCATCCATGGTTCATCAAAATATTTCTAAATTTGATTTTAGAAAACATTTTGATGGAATCCTTAAATCATTTGAAAACACTTGAAGTCTTTTATTGAAAAACATTTGTTTTGTTTTTAAAAACTTCAACTTTCAAATGAACCCTCTTTAAAACGGAGCCTTAAAAACAAGTTTAGGTTCTAAAATGAAATATTCTTCCGCCCTCAAATCACTTCATAGATGATTACTTTGAAAAATATTATTTTTCTTCTTTAAACTTAGAAAAAAAATTGGTTTTTTGGTGGGAGAACCACAATCCCACATTGAAAGCTTAAAGTCTTTGAAAAATGCTAAAAAGTCACATCATGGGCATTCATTCCAGCATTTTGATTCAAAACTCGAAAACACTTGAAAACCCTTTAAAATTATTTAGAAAATAGTTTTTTGATTTTTTTTTTATGGGAAAGCCATGAAACCATATCACAAACTCAATAGGCATACTTGACCACACACTCCAAGGAGTGTTTAGACTCATAAATTTTACACAAAACCAGAGAAAGTCTAGAGAAAATGACTAAAAATGAGATCTCTAGATGGGTTGGCCAACCTTGCAAAGGCCAGTCAACGACCTATTGTTGCCCAACAATTGCTTTTTTAAAGTCTCAAGGGGCGATCTACCATGCTTGTAGGTCAGTCAACCATCTACATACCTCTCTTTTGAATAATGCAATTTGATGCAAATCTTATGTGATTTCTTCATAGATTTGGACTATCATTTCATCCCAAACAAATCCTAAATGACAAATTTTATCACAAAATAACAACATAACAACCTACATTATTACATGCATAAATTCATGTAAAAAATTAAAGATAACACTTGAAAACAACAAGGATAAAGTAATAATATTGACATTGTATCAATATCACAAATGTAGATTAAGTGGGGATACTCTCTGAAATGTGCACAACCCCAAAGAACCCTCAAACAAGAAGAGAAAAAGGTGGTATCTCTTCACAATTCGCAAAACATAACCCTCTCTTACACACTTTCAAAGAATGCTCAAACTCTTCAATTTCCCTCTCCTTTACGATCCATTTGGACATGCCCAAAAAATGCCTCCTAAATGACTTATTTATAGACCACTTAAATATGGAAGGAAACAACACTTGAGTTTGAATTTCAAAAATTCAAATTCAAACTAATAACTACCAATTACCCTAGTCGTTGCTCGACATGTCGCAACTTTCAGGACACTTGGCATGCCTAGATCTATTAGTCAATCAAACAAAAACACATTAAAATTTTAAAATTTTACTAGGCTATTTGAATGTCTGTAGAGGCTGGTCAACCACTATTATGTGGTACTAAATCTTGAGAAGAGAAGTAGAGTCAATCGACTGCCAATAGGTGCAAATTGATCGCCCTGTGCTACAATCTATTTTCTTTGATTTTAGCTTAGTTATGCATATATTCAGGTAGGTCTTGTTATTTTGTTGGGTAAAAAAATGATTATCATCAAGGAACTAGTGGGCTAGGTTGGGATAGGGGAAAGATTGTAAGAGTAGGCCTACAATGCTACAAAGTGGCAAAGGGGCTAAGTACTAGTTGAGCCAGGACCTACATATACTATTTTGGTTTTTCGGTTCAAATTTAATTTTTACTATTTCACTAAAAGCCAAAACTTTTTTTTTCTGTTTACTTAACTAGAATTGAACCAACCCAAACAGGTCTAGCAACCATACTATTTGAATTAAATTGATTTCGTTTGATCGATTTTTTCGATTTAAAGCAAATTGTGCACACTCTACTTACAACTCATTAGAGAAGGGTAAAGTCCTATGAACCATAATGAAGTAGTAACCTTCTTGCAATCCGTTATGGAGGAGTAACCTCTTGATAAACCATTACAAATATAATATCTTATCACAATGTCAAACATAGTTCCCTTATTCACTTAGAGTTCCTTTGGACTATGCTTGTGGAAGGAAGGCTATGGAAAGAGGAATGCAAGGAATATCTACCAAAGAAATAAGTGGTGCCGATCAAATATTGTTTTCCCATTTTTCATCATCAACTTAAGCATCACCATAAAGACTCCCATGATCTTCTTCTATTTTATATTTACGAAGGTAATAGGTGGATGTTGTTCGACCATCGGATTGAGCCATTTTTGCATTAATATCATGGAATGATTCACTTCCCAAAAATATAATAGAGTCCATTATGACCAACCTCCCAAAAATCAATTTTAAAACTAGTCTCTACAAACATAAGCTCCTTGTCAAAATACAACATGATGTAGTCAAATCAACCTACCCTCCATTAGCAAGGGCTCCTTACTAAAGTGTGAGCACAATGATGATCAGATATGCCTTTAATTTGAAGGTAGCGACTCCTTTCTTGAGAGCATTGTAGTAGTGATTAATAAACATGAGGTTCATTAACAACTTCTCAAATGTCACAGCAGAAATGGAGGTTGGTTCTACGATATCGTCCACTCATCACATATTGGACTTGACAATTTGCACTCCTAAAATGAGATGAGCATGTATTCCACCACCTATTATGTAATCAAGTTATTTTTATTTTGTTTACTTATTGGATATGCTCTACCCTATTAGAGTATAACATGATGACAATTAGATGCACCTAGACTCTAAATAAAGACTATTTGGCAGATTGTGTTATGGCAACAATCAAATTCACCTACCATCCATGAGTGAGGTTTATTTATTAAAGCATGACATTGCGATTTGCCTTTCCTCGGCGAAAAGGGAGTCCATGGGAAGTGTGACATGGTGATAATCAGATCCAAAAATGTGAAACTCATTAATGGCAGCTCGAACATCACTATTGGAGAAAAACCCTAACCACTTGAAAATCTAGGGTGAACCTAAAGGCAACAAGCCCACAATGAATGTGAAGCTTATAATAGGCATATGCCCAAGTATGGGCATGAAAACAAAATTGGGACTGATAAGATCGGAACAAGCATGAGCAAACAATGGCATGAACACAAAATGTGAATGGTAAACCTGAAAGAGGAATAATGAGTGGAGATAGGCATAAGCAGGAAATCGGCATGAGCCTAAAATAAGAATGAAACCAGAATAGGTATAAGCCCAAAATGGGCATGAACAAAAAATGAAAATTATGAGCTCAAAGCGGGCATAAGCCTAAAATGGGCAAATTCGGTTGACAATGATGAGCTCAAAATGGGTATGAACACAAAATGGCATGAGCATAAGGTAGGCATTGGCCCAAAACGGGCATGAACCCGAAATGAGAATGTTGAGCCTAGAATAAGCTTGAGCCTAGAGTCATGAGTGAGAATGATGATCTTGCAATGTTCATAAACTATAATGGAACTCAAAATAAGCATGAGCCTAAAATAGGAAAAAAGCTTGAAAATAGGCATAAAACCGAATTGGGATGATAAGCCCATAATAATCTTTGCAGGGGGGTGAATTGGGTTACTTAAAAATTTTAATTTGAATTGCAAGAAAATAAAGCACACAAACTGTTAGGAACCTGTGAGCATCTAGAAAGATGTGACACCATAAATTTAACGTGGTTCGGTCAATATCAACCTACGTCCACGGAGCACACACCAAATATTTACTATTTCGCCAGAAAATTACAATTCTCACTTTTTTCCTCCTCTCTCTCCCCTCTCCCCTCTCTGAGCTTCTCACTATACATTTATTGTATTCTCAGCCCTTTATTTATAGGGTTGATATTTAAATTACTATTTAATCACAATTAAACATAAATGGGAAGTTACAATGGAGAGATAAAAAGGAGATTAATTTCACCGCGTGAGATTAATTGCACCGCGTTCCAACTCTGCTCCAGCTCCTGGCTGTCTCCTCTAGCTATAACAATCTCCCACTTGGAGACAGAGACACCTCCTCAACTAGTATCATGAATAAATGATGTGCTCAAAATATATGTCTTTAGGCATGAAGACCAACTGAAGTTGAACACAACTTCAGCTTCTCTGTAGTCACCACCTTCTTGTCTACTCAATTCCTATGGACTAATATGATGGCTGTCAGCTTCACAAGTGGTGTAAAAATGTTGGTGTAGTCAATCCCTTCCTTCTGTTTGAAGTCTTTAACTACCAACCGAGGCTTGTAACTTCTGGAGCCGTCATGCTCCTCTTCGATTCTGTACACCCACTTGTTGTGAAGGCCTTTGGGTAACTTCCACGTTCTGTTGGAGGTGAGGGACTTCATCTCATCCTTCATCCAAGCTCCCACTTGCTCGTATTTGCCACCTGACATGCTTTATCATAGCATTCGGGTTCTCCTCCATCTGTAGGAAGTAAGTAATCAATATACCTTCTATTTAGTACATGGGATCGAGTAGATCTCCTAAGCTCCGGAGTTGGAGTAGGAGACGGTGGTGCGACGATCTACTCCATTGGTTCCTCCACTTGAGGATTCTCGACATTACATTCTGAGTGGACTAGTTCTAGTCTCTTCTTCTTTGGGGCATGAGTGTTTATCTGGAAACTAACCCTCTTCTGTTTCCCGACTATACAATCCTCACATATGTCAATCTTCACTGACTATAGACCACTTAATTTTTCCTTTGAGTGTATCACCGTGAGTCCCTTCTCGCTCATGTGACCAAGTCGTTGGTGCCAGATGTTGCTGTCGTCATTTCTTGCAGCAACTGAAATAGACATGGAGGCATTGGAGGTTAGAAAAAGTGTTCCGCTTTTCTTACCTCGCGCAATCGTTAGTACACTCTTTGAAACTTTCCATTCATCGTCAATGAATTTCGTCATGTATCCCTTATCTGCCAGCTGACCAACTGAGATCAAATTCTTTCTCAGGTCTAGAATATGCCTGACATCCTTCAGCTTCCATACTGACCTGTTTATATTGATCTTCACAACTCCCTTGCCGGTTACGTTGCAAGGTTGATCGTTGCCAAGGTACACCTTACCAAAATTACCTGGTGTCTACTCCTCTAGGCAATCTCTGTAGCATGTGGCATGAAATGAGGCTCCGAAGTCTAAGACCCAAGACTCCTGCTTGCTCTCCAAAGAGCATATCAACATCTCATCATTTTTGGAAGCAATATTTGCTTCTATCTTTGCCCTCGTCTCATATTCTTTCTTCTGACTCCTACACTGGTTCTTGTAATGACCAATTTTTCCACAGTTCCGACACTCAATATCTTTTGTGCTCTGGGAACCTGTGTCCTAAGTACCTCTGGGATCTTTGAATTTAGACTGCCTAGGCCTAGATCTGCCACAGTTGTTTGATTGTCCATACTTGTTTCCTCTACCTCGACTCTCTATGTTTAAGGCTGAACTCGAAGTGGAGCCATGGTTCAACTGCATTCTGATTTCCTCCGTCAAAATCATGCTGAAGACCTCATCGTATACAAGCTTTGATTTTCCTACGGCGCTACTGATGGCACTAACGACACCATTCCAACTTTCAGGTAACTGACTGAGAATCAGTATGGTCTGAATCTCATTATCAAACATTATCCCGATTGAGGCGAGTTGATCAAACAACTTATTGAAGTTATTAAAATGTTTGCTGAAATTTTCACCTGCAGACATGCTCATCGTAAATAGTCTTTTCATGAGATGTACCTTTTTTGCAGCTGAAGGCTGCTCTTACATATTAGAGAGGGCATCCATTAGAGACTTGGTGGATGTTATATGCATGATATTGAACGCCACAGATTTTGACAACATCATTCTGATGGCTCTGAGGGCTTTTCTATCAAGCAACTCCCACTCATCCTCATTCATGGATGTTGGCTTACCTTTCAATGGTAAGTGCAATTCCTTCTCAAACAAATAATCCTCTATCTGCATCTTCTAGAAACCAAAATTGTTGCCATTGAACATTTTAATTTTTGAGCTCTTTTTATTCGACATCTTGATTCGCTAATCTAAAGATGGAATTAGCTCAAATGAATATCATGATTGGATTCGAAACGATCGAAAACCTTAGAAATGGTTCAAGTCGCTCGAAAAATGGACCCAAAATGACTCCGAAAAGCTCAGTCAAAGTTTGGTCAACTCTGCTGACGTGGCAGCTAACGTGGCAGATGCTGACGTGTCACCAGCTGATGTGGCACCTACTGACGTGGTAGTGGGGTCCACCTGCTGATGTGGCAATGTGGACCCACTGATGACGTAGCAGCTGACGTGGCACTTTGACAAAGGGTTGACTCAGCGATGCTGACATGGCCGATTCTGTGCTGGCGGGTTGGATCCGGTTCTCGCGGACCGGGTCTTGGGTTGATCTGGTTTGAATCTGTATCCGGGTCGGGTCAGGTTCCTTTCGGGTTGGGTCAAGGCTATCCGGGTGAGGAAGACGCGTGCAATTGCGTGGAGCACGTGAGGAGCTGGTCACCGGCGCGTGGCGTAGCGTCCTACTCTGGCGAGGTGTGTGAGGGCGCATGAGGCTTCGTCTTGACTCCGTTTGAGCTCGAGTCTGCACAGTTCTCTTCGTCTCGGCGAGCTGAATATGATGGTGGCCTCAAAACGTAGTTTTGAGCCACTAGACAAGGCTCTGATTTCAAGATAACTTCCGATTTGGCTTTTCTGCTCCAACCAGTCTCTGATACCACTTGTTAGGAACGTAGGAGCCCATGGGTGGGCTTGATACACATGGGTGAACACCAACTTGACCCAAAAGCTCAAGCCATTTGGGCCTTGGGTCCATCCATGTATATAAGCACCTATCATCCACTATAATTTTCCAACTCAGCTCCAGCTCCTAGCTGTCTCCTGGCTCCAGTTATAACACAAACAACCAATGCAAATATACAAAAATAAGGAGATAGTGAGAAGAAATGCAACCTTTTTTTTTTTAGTGGTTTAGCTTCCTCAAACCTATGCCCTCTCAAGAAGGTGAGTGAGCTAATGACTAGAGCACAAGAGAGTTTTTAAGAGAGGAGAGCACTTTAGCATTTCAAAATATAAGAGTGATAAGTTTGTCAAACCTCCATTTTACTTTTTGGGGCATATATATATGTGTGTGTGTGTGTGTGAGCGCGCGCGCGCGTGTAATGAATAGCTAGCTATTTTATACCCGTAATGGAAATTTTTATTCAAGTTGATCAACTGCTTATAGAGGATGATCGACCTATTTGAGGGTAAAAAATCAAGACATTGAGACCAAAACTACCTAAAATGGTTGACCAGTTTTAAGGCCCAATCAACTGCCTCCAACTACTGCCAAGATTAGTTGATCGCCCCTTATGGGCTGGTTAATTGCCCTAGGCTGCAAGGCTTGGATTGGTTTCGTCTCTCTCTCTCTCTTTCTCTCTCTCTCTCTTGGTTTAATTAATTTGTGCCAAAAACATATTCTTTAGATACAACATGCAATGACAACTCAAAAGGTGCTTAGACGGGATCACCATGTATTGTACCACATATTTAGAATATTCTATGCATTATGGAGTGTAACATGGCAATGATCAAACCCTTCGTGAGTGAGGACTCCTTTCTAGAGTGTTACATCAAATTTAACTGATCTACTGAGTAGTGACTCCTTGTTGGAGTGTAATGTGGCTATACTAGATGCAAGTACATGATGTTCATTAATATTAGCTTAAACTAGAGGTGTACAAAAATTATTGAAAAATTGAAGATCATATCAAAACTGAAAACGTTTCACATATTGTTTCAACTATTTGGTTTTCAATTTTAGTTTTGATTTTGAATTTTATTTAAAAAAATTAATTTTTTATTCAACTTTTTTATTTCGGTTGTGATTTTCTTATGAAGCTGGACCAAAAAATTGAATTATATATGTGTATATATTTTATTGTAATATTAATGTTAAAAATATATATTGTTAATTAATTTTCCATTAAGACAAGCAAACGACAATAGTTTAAGTATTAATAAAGCAAGAAGGCTCTTCCTGTTCACCTTTTTGTCGATGTGGGACAACTGACAATAAAGAGGTGGTAAGCATTTGGAAAGTTGGGGCTGGCACTAGTAGTGGGTAGCTTGTCCCACATCATTTACATATAGAAATGTGAGACTTGTAAAATCACCTCCAACTTCAGATTTTCTACTATGGTGGGTTGGAGCCCAAAGGTGCTTTATGTAGTGTGTGGGGCTGTAGGTTGGGCTTCATTGCCCAGCTCAAGCTTAAGATTAATTGTTTTTTATTAGCCATTAGTCATTTTTAAAAAAATCAATAAAAATTGAACCCAACCGAATCAATTACATTTCAAGTTTTGTTGAATCGGTGATTTTTCATTCGATGTTGGCTTGAAAATTTTAAAATGATAATATCATTCAATTTTCAATTTTGGTCAAATTGAGCCTTGGAATAGGCATGAACCCAAAATGGAAATGATGAGCTTAAAATAAGCATGAACTTACAATAAAAATGATGAGCCTGTGGTGCGCACAAGCTTAAAATGGGCATGAACTCAAAATTGGAATGACGACTTAAAATAAACTTGAACTTAGAACCTAGAATGAGAATGATGAGCCTAAAATCAGCATAAACTCAAAATGACATGATCCCAAAATAGGAACAATGAGCCTAGTATAGGCATGAGCTCAAATATAAAAATAAAACAATAATTGAAATAACAAGCCTAGAAATGGGCATGAACCCAAAATGGAAATGATGAGCTTAAAATAAGCATGAACCTACAATAAAAATGATGAGCCTGTGGTGCGCACAAGCTTAAAATGGGCATGAACTCAAAATTGGAATGACGACTTAAAATAAACTTGAACTTAGAACCTAGAATGAGAATGATGAGCCTAAAATCAGCATAAACTCAAAATGACATGATCCCAAAATAGGAACAATGAGCCTAGTATAGGCATGAGCTCAAATATAAAAATAAAACAATAATTGAAATAACAAGCCTAGAAATGGGCATGAACCCAAAATGGAAATGATGAGCTTAAAATAAGCATGAACCTACAATAAAAATGATGAGCCTGTGGTGCGCACAAGCTTAAAATGGGCATGAACTCAAAGTTGGAATGACGACTTAAAATAAACTTGAACTTAGAACCTAGAATGAGAATGATGAGCCTAAAATCAGCATAAACTCAAAATGGCATGAACCCAAAATAGGAACAATGAGCCTAGCATAGGCATGAGCTCAAATATAAAAATAAAACAATAATTGGAATAATAAGCCTAGAAATGGGCATGAACCCAGGATAAGCCCATAATAGGCATGAGCCTAAACCAAGCATTGGACCAAGAATAGGAATGATGAGCTCATAATAGGTTTGAGCTCGAAATTTGCATGGAATGAGAATTATGAAGCCATAATGGGCATGGCCTAGAGTGACCATGAACTTGAAATGGGAATGATGAACCTAGAATGGGCGTGATCCTGACATGGAAATGATTAGCTTATAATAGGCTTAAGCTTGAAACTCGCGTGAAATGATAATGAAAATCCATAATATGTATGGCTTGGAATGGGAATGATGAATCCAAAATAGGCATATGGATCTGGATGGGAATGATGAACCCAAATGTGCATAAGCCAAAAATGTGCATAAATTTATAATGGGAATGATGAACCCAAAAGAAGCATGAGATCATACTAGATGTGAATTAAAATGAGCCTTGAAATGGGCATGAAACCAAAATGAGCATGAGCCTGAAATGGTTATGAGCCTATATTGGGCATATGAAGCCAAAACAAAAATGACGAGCCATATAATGTCTAGAATAACCCTCTTATTAACTTGGGTATTAAAGTCCCTTTGGAAATGGCTATTAAATGGAGGTTAGGGGGAGATGGAAGGTAAGTAATCTTTACTAAAGCAATAATTTGTGTTGATTATGTCTTATTTCCTCATTTTTCGACATTGATTTAAGTACTGAATAAGGTCATTGGAAGTCACAGGTATCTCACAAGCTCTTCTTCTATTATATGGTTGTAAAGGTAAGAGGTAGATATTATTCAACCATTAGTGAAAGATCGGAGTTCAACTTAGGCCAATTTTTGCATCAAACAAACTATAAGACATTACAATTTATATATTTGAAAATCCATGATTTTGTTTTTTGAAAAAAAAAAAAAAACAGACAAGAATGAACCTTTATACGTAAGGAAGATTTGGTAGATTTTTTGTAAATGAAATTTGACAAATATCGCTTCCATAGCTTCTGCAATCCCTATTGTAAAATCTTTTCTTTCCTTTGGCCTTTTCTTCTTCTCATATTCTCCTTTCAAAGAGGCACTGAAAAGGAAGGTGTATTCCCAAGAAGAGGGGGTGAATTGGGGTTTTTTTTTTGAAGTTTTTTTTTTAAAAATCTTTTTAGAAATTCCCAACCTTTTGTAAACTTAACAAACAAACAAGAATAATTTTGATTTTTAATGCTTTAATTAAATCAACCACAATCCACACAAACCAAATACTTTCAACAATGACAATCTAATCAACCAATCAACCAAGCAATCAAATAAAAAATACTTAACCAACACAAAAGTTGCAACAACGCTTCCTTGAATCAATGTTTACAAAACTCTGCATAGAGTTTGATTATAGTCCTGTATTTATGGATCTTATACGCTTCCTTTTAACCAAGGTTTCCGCAATCAATTGATCAACGTACTTTTAGGTTTCCACAAACGATCAATCAACATACTTCCTTAAATTAAAAGTTTTTCTCAATCTCAATTGTCTCAGCTACCTGCACTTAGATACACAATCATACAGTTTATATAAGCAGCAAGATTAAAGAGTAAAGGTTAAGAGTGAGATTGAGTTTTTTATGAGGTTCGGCTTATACCCAGCCTACGTCCTTGCCTTAGGCGAGAACACCTAAGGATTCCACTATAGTGTTCCTTTGCAGGCTGAATAAACCGTTTACAATCCCTGCTTTAGGGTAGATCCCCCTCTCTAAGAGATACCCCATGTTTGGTACAACGATCCAATAAACCTGAATCGTCAAAGAAAACAAGGAAACAAGAAAAGATTCTTGTGTACAAGAGATGCTCTAAGATAGAGCTGGTTAGTACAATTTATAGCACTAATATACTTCAAAGCAAATATCAAAGAGAAACTGAATTGAAGCTCAAGAATGTATCACCAGAATTCTTCTCTTGATATGAATCAGTAACTCAGAGAAGAGTGATCAGAAACTCAGTATATCTCAGAAATTCTCAGTAAGAATGTGTAAGCAAGAGAGTTTTGAGAGAGAAAGAGCAATGACTTGAAAATATATTTTCAATTCTTGGTACTAATTTGATTTAAGAAATTATGTATTTATAGGTTCAAAAAGTGTTTAATTCGTGTTGCCCAAGTTACTTGGAGTGTTTCCCAAGTTTATACGAAATTTGGGGCACAAACAACTCAAATTTGAATTTTAAAAATTTGAAAAATAATAGCCGTTAATGAGGGTCAGGCGCCTGAGACTTCGGAGTTAGTCACCTAATCCTTCTAAACACAGTGTAATTTTTTAACTTGAAACAGGGTCAGGCACCTGGGGATTCAGGTGTCAGTTGCCTGGACTTACACTGCCTGTTCAAAATTAGTTCAAGAAAATCTTCAGGTACCTGAGGTCTAAAGTTCAGTCACTTGAACAGTTATAAATACTGTTCTTTCATGTTAGTTTCAAAACTCTTAGCCATCTTACTTTGTTACTTTTAAAAATATTTTTCTAGGGTTTTAAAAATAAGGTCTTTAAGTCCATATCAACCCCTAATGAGCTTTAAAGCATTTCAAAATGATATTTATAATGAAGTACTTACATAAGTCATCCTAAAGACATAAAATCTCTCTAAGCTTGAAGTCTTCATATCTTTGCTTTGAATCCTCTTAGACTTAAGCTTCAATATTCTTTAAGCGTCCACATGTTTTGAACATCTTGGTCCTCTTAAACTTTTTTTTGATCACTTTGTTGATAGAGTATACTTTATGGTACTTGTGATCTAAACTTTCATTTCTTTGATCCTTTTGAACTTTGTCATACAAGGTTTCCTAAAATATCATCACTTAAACAATAACTTGTTAAATTAATCTTTAGTTGTTATCATCAAAACAAGATTCGAAAGGCATGTTAGGCCAACAATCTCCCCCTTTTTGATGATGACAAATAAGGAGCAAAGACGAGAGAACCTTGATAAGACTCCCCTTTACAATAAGCATGCCTTTCAACAATTATGAAAAATGATGATTTCAAATATAAGTAAGTTCAAAACTCAATAAGTCACAATCAAGTATATCATGTTATAATGCATTCTAGCTCATGTTAACATATATGCTTATGGTCTCATTCTTCTTATGTTCTCATTTTTCTCATTATGCTCATTATGCTTATTTTTGCTTTTACTCCCCCATGCTATATCTCATGCCAAGATTATGTGTTTTACATATTTGTCACACTCTCATGTTCTCATGGTTGCTCTCTAAGATACTCTCCTCTCATGTTTGCTCTCTGAAATATCTCTCCCCCTTTGACATCAATCAAAAAGAAATGAGGAGCATAGTCACAAAGAGTCTTAAGATAGCACATAAAAAGCATAGTGATATATTCATTAAAAATTACAAAAAGTCATAAGCAAGGGAGTTACAAGCCAAATGAAACGAAAAGAACAAGCAAACAAAGCAACATAAAGACTAAGCCAATACATAGATAAGACTTTAATACAACACAAAATAGATCAAGTATCAGTAGCATCATCATCATTATCATCATCATCTTCAGCTTCCTCTTCATCACCCTCCTCACTTCCTTCCTCAGATTCTTCATCAGATGAAGCATCACTCCGAGGGGCAGAACTAGTGTCCATGGGATCAACACTATGAGATGAGCTAGTGTAAAGACTCAGAGAATTTATAGTAATTAAGTAATAATAAAAGGAAATAAAAGAGAAATTTCACAAAAAAGGGACAAGGTCTCGTCGACGAACGTGGAGCGTTTGTCGACGAATCGTCTTCTCGGGCTCGTCGACATGGACGCATGTATCGTCAACGAGAATAAACCGAGAGTCTATTTTCAGGTCTCAAATTTCGTTGATGAGAGCACCATCTTCGTCAATGTACTGCCTTGATGGACTCGTCGATGAGGCGACGTGGCCCGTCAACGAGGCCACGTGGCAAGCCAACTATAAGTATGCAGAAAATGGGTTTTCAGCAAAAAATTTATCTCTCTCTCTCTCTCTCTCTCTCTTTTATTTTTGCTCTCTAGAAAATGGGTTCCTCTCACTTCTCTCTAGATTTTTGGCTCTAATTCTCCCCGGTTCGATGATCAGAAGCTACCACGGTGATCCTGGGGAGATTCTCTACAACCTAACTGGAGCGAAAATTCAATTTGAGTAGTTTGGGAACCATCTTAAAATTTGGGTAAGTGGATTTTTAGGTATTTTCAATATTACTGGTATTATTTAAATATTACTAGTATTATTTAAGGCCATATTTTGTATTCTTTGAGAATATACTGGTGTTTGTGGAATCAATTTGGGGTGTCATATTTTCAAGAATAAGGTATTTTGGGCCCTATAATCATGGATTGAGGACCCAAAAAAATATTTGTTCGGGAGTCCAGGTAAATTATAGTTCAAGAAATTATGAATAGGCAATCTCAGGAAATATGGGTGTATTGATTTACTAGAGAATTTGTATATGTAAATACATGTTTTTGGGGTTGGTACACCGAGGGTGCAAGAATTAGTGGAGGCCAGCCTCCTAGTCAGATAAGTAAGGAAAATATGCTATGCTAGAAATTTTATAAATATTATCAGTAATATATGCGTGTTTTTGGGATATGCTCTATAGGGTATAAATTATTTTTATTATCAAAAAATACAGATTTTATTATCGGGGTTTTTGTTATTTAATTGTGTGGCATGAGTTATATTAGATCAGTTTAGGATTTATACAGTTTTTCAGGATATCATGATCTACAGTGTTTTTGAATGGAAACATGTTTTACTAGATTTTACAAAATTATGAATTGCAGTGTATATATAAACAGATATATTTTACAGATAGATATATTTTACATATAAATATATTTTGCAGACAGATATTATACAGATAGATATTTATCAGACAAATATTTATAATATTTACAGAATGCCATGATTTCCAAAACCATAACACTCAGACATTACATATTATTCAGTCAGATATTACAGTTATTTTAATTAGATAATACAGTATTTCAAATCAAATTTATAGTGTTATGGTTATTTTGGAATCATGATAAAACAGCAACATAATTATATGTATTAGTATTATAGAATATCAGATCATTGTTGAATTATTTCAAACAGATTCAGATAGCAGAGCATGGTACTGGTGCTATTTCAGATCAGAGTGCAGCCACATATCTCAGATAGTGTGTGGATTATCGTCTACCGTGCCAGGAGAGATTGCAGTCTCCCCAGAGGTTTGGGTTGAGGTGGTCGGTTTGACGAGGTAGAATCTAGTTGTTGTGCTCGGAGAGATTGCAGTGGGCCGGATTAATGATTGGTAGAGTTTCCGATTGACTTACCTGGTGGGCTAACTAGAGTTAAGTCCAGTCTACGAGTCGCACAACCCTGTCATGAAGGATCAAATCATGACAAACAAACTTCCAGGGATATTTCTCAATTATATATATAGATTTACAGAAGAACAGTAGATATATTATATTCTTATTAGTATGGATTAATAGAAACTCAGATAATATAATTGTATTTTAAGCCATGTAGGTAGGAGTTGCACAGTATTTACATGATATCTCAATTCAGTTATTTTTCAGTAAATTATTTATGTAGACTCACTTGCCACACACTAGTAATAGCATATTTCCACTTATTGAGTGTTGTCTCATCCCAGTGATTTAATATTCTTTAGGTGATCCAGTTAGACAAGCAGATCAGGCTCGCAGGTAGAGGGGGCTACATTACTGCCCTAATAGTAGGGTGAGTATTATGGGGAGTTATTTTTGAGTAGTCCCTAGGTCCAGATGAGGGCATTTTGAAAATGATTATGTACGTATATTTTGGGAAGAATTTTGACACTCTGGGATTGTATATCTTGTTATGGTTGTATGTATTCTGCTTCTAGTTGCTTAGGTAGTTTATTGTGTTTTAATTCCACGGTCCCTACCTGATTCTTTATGATGGTTTGGTTTATATTAGAAGGTATCAGAGTAGTGAAATTTTACAGGGAAAAAAATGGTGGGAAATTTCAGGTCTTTACAGTTTGGTATCAGAGCTTAGGTTGCTAGGTTCTATAGGCTTTAAAGTGCAGTGGAAGCAACACCAGAGTATAGGAAAGGTTTTGAGGTTTTTTTTTTGTAGTATGGGTACAAGATTTCCGTAGTGGTTTCTGTGTTTTTCCCGGGGTGACGATTTCAGGAAAGCCATAGTAAACTATTGTCGAGTCATGTGTTTAGGTTACATGATTTGATCTTGAATTAAGATCATGGAGGATAGTTAACATTGAATATGATATTTTAGTTGAATGAACTAAATTAGATATGCTTAAGAGATAGGGTCCTTAAACAGTGTCCTTTGTTTTTTTTTTTTTTTTTTTCAGGATGGACCCAAGGAGCAGTGGTACGAATGCTGGGGGTGATGGAGCAGGACAATCCAGTATGAGAGGTGGAGATACTGATGCAGTATTGCGCAGCGTACCGTGCTCACAATACACTGGTCCCTAGGGTTTCCAAAGCATATCATGCAATTTAAGTAAATAAAACAGTAGCATAAATCATTTCATTTCAACTGCAATTTAATAAACACCCAGCCCCCGACAGTCAATTACACCCGACTCACAGTCGTCAAATAAAACTTGGCCCCCGTCCATCATATAAAACCCGACCCCCATCCATCATATAAAACCCGGCCCCCGGCCATCATATAAAACCCGGCCCCTGGCCATTATATCACATCACTGCATTATTCATAAGTAGTTCCAGTATGTTTCACAAATAGTTCCAGTATGTTTCACAACCATTCTCAAATTTGGTTTCACAATAAACCATAAAATCATTCACTTGCCACACAATTTCAATATTTGAAAACATTCCAGGAGACAACCAAAGATACATAGTATTTTTAGTTTGTAAAATAACTTAGATTTTCCATTGTTCGTAATATTCAAAAAAACCGTACCATATATCCTAGGTTTATAAAATCCCTGTTCAATGGTTGGCTTTCAAAATAGCCTTTGAACTCGTTATATATATATATATATGCCAGTTTAATCGGTTCAAATCTAATAAAAATCCTGACTTAACTTAATCCCTTTACCTGATTTCTGAAAAGCCTTCTAAAATTCTAACCACGCTTGAGGCGTTCAAAACTCTAAACCCCGAAATTACATTATCTCCAATAAAATCAACTCAAACCCAGTATAAAAAATCATTTACTACCTTTCCTAGGCTAGCATACTCCAAATACACACATAAACCCTAAAATATCTCACTTACCCTAATTTTGGGATGGTGCCCCAAAACCCCAAATTAATGATCCGTCCTGGTTAGGTTGTAGAGAATCTTCCCCAGATCTTTGTGGCGGTTCCTGATCGTCAAACTGGGCTAAAATGCGTCTGAAATCGAAGAGAGGGAGTGAGGGAGCCATAGGGTAGAGAGAGAGAGAGAGAGAGACGTGAGGAGAGAGAAATCTTTGCTTAGAAAGAAAGTCATCCTATTTATAGGCAGGGCTTTGTCGTTGAGACACATGAGTTCGTCGACGAGCCCAAGAAGAACGTTCATCGACGAAGCCGTGAATTCATCGACAAATCTCAGAAATATCTAAAACCTCTCCTATTAAATCTTCGTCGATGAGACACGTGTCTTCGTTGATGAACCAAAGAAGGATGTTCATCGACAAAGACAGTTGGTTCGTCGGCGAATCCCCGTTGACTCCCTTTAAAAGTCCTTTTCCTTCTTTCTTTTCCCTTTTTCCTTTATTATTTTTCCCAAATAAATTTCTGGGTCTCTACATTCCCCCCTCCTTATAAGATTTTCTTCCTCGAAATTTGCTAATTGTTACTGATCATATCACCAAATCATGACCCATCTTTACCGAAGAGTCGGTAGCCACCCACATAGCGGCCCCGTCCCAAATTTATTAACAACCCTCACTTATGGTGAATGAATACCGTGGTTACACACAATGTCTTAGGAGATTATAATACCATACAAAATTCTCCCAAAGACCATCCATATACAAAATCGTAAATAACTAATAAACTAAACAACTCACCTTACCAAACCTGCAAACAAAATCGACATTTACCTGTCTGCTAATGAACCTCTCTGAACAGCTGTGGATACTTCTAACGTATTTCTGTCTCTAACTCCTAAGAAGCCTCCTCAACTGCGTTGTTGACTTTTTGAGTTTGATCCCTATTTTGATGCTGATAAAGCACATGTTTCTTATGTGTGTATTTAGTGATTGAATAGGTTATAATTCAACACACACATAAGGAGACTGGCAATGGAAGCCTTGAAGGACGCAAAGACTATACACTCAGGCACATTCCAGGATGTCAGAAAAGCGAAGAAGAAGACATATTTGTTTTAATTTGTATATGTATATAATTTTTATATTTTGGTCTATAATAACTGCATACATCTTGCATGATATGATTTAATGCTCAGACAGGACCATAGATTAACCTTAAGAAACCAAACTTGACTTCGGTCAACCGACGTCGGATTTTTGGGCTATATTAAAAAGCCTACGCTGTAGACTGACCATAGGTCCCCATGCACATAATGAATCCCTAAAAGATTAAATATCATATTTATAATTATAGAGGCAAAACTTATGAGGCCAATCAGAACATAACTTGAATTTTGAAAGGGCTTCGGGCAACCAAACTTAGAAGGTTAAAATGGTTTGGGTGACCGAATGTGTAAAGAATCAAAAATTTGACTGAGGCCCGGACGACCGAACCTAATTTGAACTGATTGTCCACAGTTGGCTGAACGCTCAATGTAACTTTTTCCACCATCCTCGAGCGCATGAATACTTAGTTCAAAAATACCTTGGGCGATCGAATTGTCATGTTTGGTAGATCGAATTGTGAACCGGGCGACCAAACCTCAAGCATTTGGAAAATCGCCTTGGCTTAGCCACCCAAACCTTTCCTCAAGCAACCGAACTTGAAAATTAACTTCTTCCCTGTGTGTCTGTTCGGGCAATCGACCCTATGGACCAGGCGATCGAATCTCTCGGGTTGCAAATTTTTTTCCAGGGTAATTAAGGTTAAAACTCAATTAAATCTTTTTCAAAATACCGAGCGTGTCCCCAACGGTTATAATTTTCGAAAAATCATTACTTCAAGTTAGCAACTTTGATTAATTGTAAAATTCTCTCTAAACCTTTGTTAATCAAAGTTCCCCCAAACCAATTTTTATTATTAAAATCTCTTCTTTGGGCAAAATTTTTTAAGCAAAACTCTCCGACTCTCTTCTACTCTTTCATTTCAAAATTACTCTTGAAGTGAGTATATTTATTTTTGGGAATTTATTTTTACATGCTTACTCTCACTTATTATTTATTTTTGAAAATCCTTTTTGAGAGTATAGCTTTGGTTTCCCCTCGTTATTTCCTTGATAAATATTTTTGGGAGAAATTATTTGTAGCAAAAATATTTTATTGAGTTTAAATTCCTAGATTCTCCATATATTCTTTATTTATAAAAATATTTATAGGAGAACAATAATATTCATTTTTCATATATTTGTACAAAATTATTTGATAGCACCCTTACTCTAATGAGTATTATTGCATATCATATTAGAGTGCATATATGTAGAGCTTAAACGTGTACATTTCTGCTTGTATGTTTTCGAAGATTTTTATGTACCAAAATGTTATTACGTACTGGTTGGGTTCATCCCATTAATTGAACTGGGGAGTCTCAGCCTCGTAAGTGAGACCGGTTCAGTTCAGCCCAAAAATTGAATTGGGGAGTCTCTGCCCTGTAAGGGAGATTAGTTAGGCTCAACCTGGAATTTGAGTTGGGGTTTACCTTGCTCCGTAAGGAGGGGATGTAAATAGCTTCTGCTTCACTCATTTAAGTGAGCAAGGATAGTGTAATCCTTGGGGGGGTATGCCCAAGGCGGGGACGTAGGCTGGTTTGGCCGAACCTTGATAACAAATATTGTGTCGCTCTCTCTCTATCTCATTTAATTATTGTACTTTAATTTCCGCACGTGTATGCTTGTTTATTCATAGTTCTAATTATTTGCATGCACACCTTTATTTAAATGAGATATGCTGCATGTGTATGTTCACACTTATAGCTTAATCATTTTTCATACATGACCATAATAAAAATGGGATATGATATGTGGTGAATCGGCGAAACATTTAAATTAGTCAAAAAGTTTTAAACCCAATTCACCATCCTCTTGGGATCACACCAATTCCAACATGTGTGATTCTGCCACAACACCTTTACTAACGGTATGTCCTTAGTATGCAACTCCTGTATTTTCTGATCCAAAATCTGAACTGGTACTTCCTCGTAAGCCAAAGCATCCCTGTTCTCCAAAGATTCATAACTTATCACATGTAATCTGACATGTACTTCCTCAGCACTGATACATGAAAAACATCATGAACTCGTGACAATGCTGGGGGTGACGCCACTCGATAGGCAACTGAACCAATCCTCTCTAGAATCTTGAATGGCCCAATGTACCGAGGGCTTAGCTTGTCTTTCTTTACGAACCTCATCACTCCCTTCATTGGAGCAATCCATAAGAATATCATATCACCGATCTCGAATTCTAACTCCCATCGGTGAGTATCCTCATAACTCTTTTGCCAACTCTAGGCTGCTTTAATCCTCTCCTTGATAAGCTCGAACTTCGCAGAGGTCTGCTGAACCAGCTTCAGTCCCAAAATCTGCCACTCGCCTACCTTATCCTAGTATAACAGAGTTTAACACCGACGACCATATAAAGCCTCATATGGTGCCATCTCGATATTGGATTGATAACTATTATTGTACGCAAACTCCACTAGTGGTAGATATCGAATCCAACCATCCCCAAAATCCAGTACGCAGGCCCACAACATATCCTCTAGAATCCGAATGGTTCTCTCGGACTTTCCATCCGTTTAAGGGTGAAATGTCATACTAAAAGTGAGTTGCGATCCTAAGGCATCCTGCAAACTCTTCCAGAATCGAGAGGTGAACCGTGGATCTCGATTTGAAACAATGGAAACTGGGATGCCATGAAATCGTGCAATCTCTTGCACATAAATCTCTGCCAGCCTATTCATAGAATAACTAACTTTGATTGAAATGAAGTGCTCAGTCTTCGTCAGCCGATCCACTATAACTCAAATAGCATTCTGACCGTCCACCACTGAAGGCAACCTCGATACGAAATCCATCGAGATATGCTTCCACTTCCATATAGGGATATCAAGTGGTTGCAATGGTCCCGCTGGCCTCTAGTGTTCTGCTTTTACCTGCTAACATGTTAGGCACTGCTCAACAAATCTGGCAATCTCCCTCTTCATGTTACTCCACCAGAACGATCCTCAAAGATCTTTATACATCTTTGCGCTCCCTAGATGAACAATATAGAGAGAGCTATGAGCTTCCTCCAGAATCATCCTCTTTATCTCTGCGTCACCAAGTACACACAACTTGGTGTGAAATCTGAGAATCCCATCCTCTAGCAACATTAAAGTCAGTCTGCGGCTCATTCCGTACTTTCTCCACAATTTTCATTAACTCTGCGTCTCTCATCTGAGCGACTTTAATCTTTTCCTGCAAGGTTGGCTGCACAATCAAACTGGAAATGTATGCCTTTGGATCCCCATCCACCAACTTTGTACGCAACCTCTCCAGATCCATCTTGATCTGATGCAATCCAATCACTACTAAAACTGACGTATCCACTGACTTCCGACTCAAGGTATCAACTACCACATTTGCCATCCTTGGGTGGTGACTAATGGTACAGTCGTAGTCTTTTATCAACTCCAGCCATCTGCGTTGCTTCATGTTCAACTCCTTTTAGGTGAAGAAGTACTTAAAACTTTTATGGTTAGTAAAGATCTCACACTTTTCCCCATATAGGTAGCGCCGCTAGATCTTTAATGCAAAAACCACTGCTGCTAGCTCCAAGTCGTGCGTAGGGTAGTTCTTCTTGTACTCCTTAAGTTGTTAAGAAGCGTACACAATAACTTTCCCTTGCTACATCAAGACACACCTGAGCCCTTTCTGCGATGTGTCATTGTAGATCACGCAACCACCATCCCTTAATGGAATGGTCAACATTGGGGTCATGACTAATCGCTGCTTCAATTCTTGAAAACTTTGTTTGTATTCCCTAGTCCACTCAAACTTACTATTCTTTCTCGTAAGTTGCGTCAGAGGACCCAACAATCTAGAAAAACCCTCGACGAAGCAGCGATAGTATCCCGCCAGACCCAAGAAACTTCTAATCTCATGCACATTCTTAGGTCTCACTCAGTCAACTACCGCCTCCACTTTACTCGGATCCATTGAAATCCCCATCCTGGACACTACATGTCCCAGAAATGCAACCTGCTTTAGCCAAAATTTGCAGTTCTTGAATTTAGCAAAAAACTTCTTCTTTTTGAGTACCTGAAGAACCAATCTCAAATGAGCTTCATGCTCTGCTGGACTCCTTGAATAGACCAGGATGTCGTCGATGAACACCACTATGAATTGATCTAAGCACTCATGGAAAACCCTATTCATTGGGTCCATGAATGCCATAGGCGCATTCGTTAATTCGAACGACATCACCAAGAACTCGTAATGGCAATACATGGTCCAAAAAGCAATTTTCGGTACATCCCCTGATTTCACCCTCAAATGATGATACCCGAATCGTAGATCAATCTTGGAGAAAATCTGTGTGCCCTTTAGCTGGTCAAATAAATCATCTATATGGGGTAACGAGTATTTATTCGTCACTGTCACCTTATTAATCTATCGGTAGTCAATGCACATCCTCATCGACCTGTCCTTCTTCTTTAGGAACAACACCGGCGCTCCCCAGGGTGATACGCTTGGTTTGATGAAACCTTTATCCAAAAGTTCCTATAGCTGCTCTTTTAACTCCTTTAGTTCAGCCAGAGCCATTCTATACGAAGCTTTGGAAATGGGTGCCATCCCTGGAGCTAACTCAATGGCAAATTCTACCTCGCGGTTAGGAGGCAATCCCTGTAAGTACTCTAGAAAGACGTCCGAGAACTCCTTTATCACTGGGATATCCTCTAGCTTTAGTTCCTTCTTTGGTGCTTCTTTTACAAATGCAAGGTACCCCTAGCAGCCATCTCGAAGTAACCTCTTTGCCTAAATAGCTAAAAGGATTTGTGGTGCAGAATGAACACACGACACAATGAATTTGAACTCTTACTCCCCTGGAGGTTTAAACACTACCTCTTTTCTGTGGCAATCAATGCTCGCGCAGCTGGATGCTAGCCAATTTATCCCCAGAATGACGTCAAACCCATGCATGTTAAAAACAATTAGGCTAGCACACAGCATCCTCCCCTGAATCTCTACTCGGTAGCCTCTGATCACCTTACTACATACCACAACTGACCCCATTGGTGTGACCGCCCCTAACTTGGTATCTAACAACTAAGTCTTTGCCCCGCATAATTTAACCAAACCCTGAGTCACGAAGGAGTGCGTCACACCTGAATCAAATAGTACAACAACACTACTTGACAAAAAGGAAATAGTACCTGTCACCTTGTTGCTGGCTTTCTTCACATCTCTCGGCGTAAGCGAGTACACCCACGCTTGGGCAGTACCCTCTGGTGACCCCCTTTAGGTGCCTGATTACCTCCTCAGTACTGATGCTATGGAGGTGGATAGTTCAATGTCACACGACAGTCCCACACCATATGTCCATGTCCAGCCCTAGCACACTTATAGCAGATAGCTAGTCCTTCCCTATACTCGCCCCAATGCCTCTGATGGCATTTGGAATAGATAGGACGCTGCGAACTCCCCTAACAAACTTGAGATCCCGTATCATATCGCGGACTTGAGCAATTACCAAGCCGCCTCCATGAGCCCTGACTAGTGCTGGTCTGAAATCCCTGAGGCAAGGGCCTCTTCTTCTGGTTTGCGACTCTCTCCTCCTCCTGAATACTAGTCTCAACTGTCACGGCCTTGTCCACCAGTTCAAAGAAACTCAGAGTCAACAATGCCACCACCTGTGCACGTATTCCCTACATCAAACCTCTTTCGAACATCCAAGCTTTCCTCAGCTCATTTGGGACCATATGCGGAGCAAAACGGGATAGCTCTATGAACCTAGCTGCATACTGTAGTGCAGTCATAGGTCCTTGAGTCAGATGCAGGAACTTTTGAGCCTTCGCCTCTCGGGTGGATATAAGGAAGTATCTGTCGAAATATACCTCCCTGAAACAGCTCTAGGAGATAGATGTATACCCTAAATGTTGTTCCTCAACCATCTTTGCTGATCTCCACCACCTCTTCGCTTCCCCTACCAATTTAAAGGTTGGTAAGCTGCACCTTTTGCTTCTCTGTGCACTCCAGCACTCCCAACAACTCCTCTATCTTCTGAACCCAATCTTCAGCTGCAATCGGGTTCGCTCCTCCTGAAAACAACGGCGGATTTGCCCAGGTAAACTGCTGGAATGTGCATCCGCTATTAGCTAATAGCTAACTTTGCTCTTAGGAATCCCTCTAGGTTTCCTTCCTAGCCTGCCGTGCTATACTACGCAGCACTACTAAAGCATCAGCATCGTCCTCACTGAAGGAATCCATATGATTATCCCCTCCAGTCATGATATCTTTTCCTCTGGGATCCATCTTGAAGATAGGATAGAAATAGACTTAGAACTCCTCATTTATTATAATTAAAACAACTATGAAATGAAAAAAAAAAAAACTACTAATACGTATGAATTCTCAGTTTAAAGATTTATTTCCCTTAGTTTTACCACAAATCTGTCAAGGGATTGGTCTCTAACCATAACACCAATACCACACACATACTCGACCGTCTTAACATCGCAACCTAAATTTCTGAGCTCCAGTCTCTCAACCCAAAAATGAAACCATTGATGGATTTGCCATGGTTTTCATGAAATTGTCATTCCAGGAAAAACACAGAAAACCGTCAAAGGAACTCCACCTCTAAGCTTCCAGACCAAGACTTGCCTATTCTACCCATTCCTATCCTTAACTTATCTCAACCTATACTCTGGTAATTATCAACTGTCAAAGTCTGCAAAACCTAGAAAACCTAGGCTTTGATACCAATTGTAACGCCCCGACCCACCATGTGGGGCTCAGGGTGCTACTTAAGTAACGTCTGCATACTCGATACCATATTAATAATATAATTGTAGCGGAAAAAGTAATACATTCTCCAAAATATAATACCAGGGTTCTAAACTTCTAACATACATAGGAGTCTCCCAATATCCTTATTACAAACCATAGTGTAGTACAAAGTCAACCAAGTCCCAACAACCATAAAACATAACCGGGGACTTTAAACATAACTAAAACCCATAAAATATCTTACAGACCTTCACATATAAAACTAGCTACCGCCCAACCCCGGAGCTCGCTAAGCTTGATCCCAAGATGGTCCTGAAAAGATGATTGTATATTGGGGTGAGACACTTTTTAGTAAGGAAAACTAAGTTAAAATCAGTGTGTGGTCAACATGTAACACCCCAGACCCACCAAGTGGGGCCCGTGGTGTTATGAGACCATACACACGTCTCTGATACCATTCACGCAGCAGAACAAACTAAACAATCTCAAATAAATACCAGAGTGCTATAAATATTTACATATGCAAACCCATATAAAGGTACAACCATATTCACCATATTACATAACTAGGACAAAACATGAAACACAAAAATGTACACATATCCGTTCTTTTATCCACCCACAAAACCTAACCCCACCCTGGCACTTTCTAAGCTCAATCACCTGAAGGACCTGAAAAGATTAATAAATAGTCGGGATGAGAAACCTCTCTATAAGGAAGAAATAAGTTACAACAGTGTGTGGCTGAAGTGTTTAATATATAATTACAAAGTATACATACAATTGTGTTTCACTATCAATAGCAACTAAGAAAAATGCATCTATAATCACATCATTATCGACTTCTCTATTACCCAATCATATACACACATACATAATTACTTTTACTAATAATTCTCGAGAATAGAAAGTCTACCCGCCCATACAAGTAGTTTCCCTCTGCTCTAGTACTGAAACCAGGGCACTCACCTTCCTTAGTAAGCCCTCGAGTTATGTATCCAGGTAAAGTCTCCGAGGTTAGGGAAGCTTACCCACCCATACAAGTAGCTTCCCTCAGCTCTAGTACCAACAGAAAATTACCAGAGCACTCGCCTTCCTCAGTAAGCCTTCGGTGGAAAGTTCTACTTTACCATAAATACCTATGCAATTAAAGTTACATGCAACCAATGCTAATCACTTCACAAAGTTCCACATGTACACGCATATCACAATCAATCCGCACAGGATATACGCATACCTCATTCACACCCACGTAGGGTCCATATCCACATAGAATACAACATCCCCACATAGGACTCTAATCCATATAAAATATATGTCCACACAGGACTATCAACCACATAGGTTACTACATAATCTTCTCAACCACACAGGTTACAACACATACCACCATATTCATGGTAAATAGGTAAAACAAACTCCTCATACCACTGCCAATATTTTGCCTCCTAATATAAACGCTCATATAATGACTTCCTCATACCACTGCCAACATTATTTGAAAGTTATATCAGGTACGATATAATGACCTCCTCATATCATTGCCAACGCTATATCGCAATTTTCATGAACCATAAAGCAGTACACATCCAGTACAGGTAAACACATCATTACATTCCCATTCACAATATTTATTTATCCAAACAACATCATGACGAAACAGAATTCGCAATCCAAATAGTAGCCACAAGTGAACAACAAACAAAATCAAGCAGTACCCGTAACCATTTAATTATCAAAGTTGTTTTCATGCTAGACGATTTTTTGTCCCAATATAATATATAATCAAAAACATAATTTTCAATTCCTGCACTATTCATAAAATTATACCTAAATTTATAGAATTTATACTTAAATTTAACTAGTTTAAAATTAATAAAAACTGTTATAACGTATTTCCCCTTACCTGCTCCTCAAGTTCCTGCTTAAACCGAACGGAAAACGAGACTCTGTAATCCAAAATTCCCAACTCACTCAAATCTCAGAAAAATACTCATTTAATACTTCATTGGCTTCATATAATTATATTTAATAAGAAAACTCCAAAATATCTCACTTACGCTGATTTTGGGATGATGCACCAAAACCCCAAATCAACGATCTGCTCTAGTAGTTTTGCAGAGAACAATCCTATGAACCTCGTGGTGGTTTCGGATTGTCAAACTGGGCTGAATCCAAACCAGATTCAAAGAGTGAAGGCAGAGGGGCCATTTTTAGAGAGAGAAAATGTGAGAAGAGTGATTTCTTCTTTGGAAAATGAAAGAAATCGCTATTTATAGGCAGAGACTCGTTGGCGAGACACGTGGATTCGTCGATGATCCCATGAAGAACATTCATTGACGAGACCGTGAGTTCGTCGACGAGTTTCAGAATATCTCAAACCCTCTCGGTAAATCCTCGTCGAAGAGACATGTGCTCTCATCGACGGGCCAAGGAAGAACGTTCGTCGACGAGACCAGTTGGTTCGTCGATGAGGCCTTACTGACACCCCTTTTAAAAATTCATTTTTCTTCCCTTCTCTCCTTCCTTTCCTTTTCTTTTATTAGTTTTATTAATTAAATTTTCTGGGTCATTACACAACATGAATTTTAGTGTATACTGAAAATAACCAATTCCTCATTTAACTGAAAATATCATTAAAAAAACATATATTCATTCCATACAGTTGAAAATAACTTTTTCCTTTCCACAGTATAAATTAGTTTAGTAAATATTTAATACCATTTACATAAATCCACATATATGCATATAAGACAACTCCCTGTGACTAACGCCATTTACTTCTCCCATGGCACGGGTTGTGTGGCCCAAAGGCTGGACTAAGCCTAGGCGATTAGCCCAAAACAAAGTCAAAACATCAGCCTCTGCAAGTACGTCTACAGGCATCCACAGCCAAACTATAGGTCTGATGCCCTTACTTCAACCTCACGTAGGCGGTCGGTTGAGACCCCCTACACTTCTATCTAGAATAGTGTGGGTGCACATGGTCTAATAATCAATCACTAGCAACGGTATTGTACTCACAATACACTGGTCCCCCAGGGTTCCTAAAGCATATCATGCAATTTAAGTAAATAAAACAGTAACATAAATCATTTCATTTCCACAACCATATAATAAACACCCGTCCCCCGGCTGTCAGTTAGCCAAATAAAACCTAGCCCCCGGCCATCATATAAAACCTGGCCCCTAGCCATCATATAAAACCTAGCCCTCGACTGTCATATAAAAGTCGGCCCTTGGCCGTCATATCACATCCCTCCATTATTCATAAGCAGTTCTAGTATGTTTCACAAACAGTTCCAATATGTTTCACAACCATTCTCAAATTTGGTTTCACAATAAACCATAAAATCATTCACTTGCCACTCAATTTCAATATTTGAAAATAGTCCAGGAGACAACCAAAGATACGCAATACTTTTAGTTCGTGAAATAACTCAAATTTTTCATCGTTCGTAATATTCAAAAATACCGTACCATATATCCTAGGTTTGTAAAATTCCTATTGAATGGTTGGTTTTCAAAATAGCCTTTGAACTCATATATATATACCAATTTAATTGGTTTAAATTTAATAAAAATCTTGACTTAACTTAATCCCTTTACCTTATTTCTGAAAAGCCCGCTAAAATTCTAACCATGCCCAAGGCGTTCAAAACTCCAAACGATGAAATTACATTATCCCCAATAAAATCAACTCAAACCCAGTATAAAAATCATTTACTTCCTTTCCTAGGCCAGCATACTCCAAATACACACATAGACCCTAAAATATCCCACTTAGCTTGATTTTGTGATGGTGCCTTAAAACCCCAAATCAACGATCCGTCCCAGTTAGGTTGTAGAGAATCTTCCTCAGATCTCTGTGGCGGTTCCTGATCGTCAAACCGGGCTAAAATGGGTCTAAAATCGAAGAGAGAGAGAGAGAGAGAGAGAGAGAGAGAGAGAGAGAGAGAGAGAGAGAGAGAGAGAGAGTGAGAGTGAGGGAGTCGTAGGGTAGAGAAAGAGAGACGTGAGGATAGAGAAATTTTCACTTAAAATGAAAGTCATCCTATTTATAGGCAAGCCTTCGTCAACGAGATACGTGGGTTCGTCAATGAGCCCAAGAAAAACATTCATGGACGAAGCCGTGAATTTTTTGACGAATCTTAGAAATATCTCAAACCTCTCTCGGTAAATCTTCATCAACGAGACATGTGTCTTCGTCAACGGGCCAAAGAAGGATGTTTGTTGACGAAGCCAGTTGGTTCGTCGACGAATGCCCGCTGACTCCCTTTAAAAATCCTTTTCCTTCTTTTTTTTTTTTTCCCTTTTTCCTTTATTATTTTTCCTAAATAAATTTCTAAATCTCTACAACTATATTACCTTTTCTCTTTTTTGTTTTTTTATTGATTTGAATGCTTGTAAATCCTCGTATCTAAGGTTTTTTTTTTTTTTTTTTCGATAACGTGGTGCTACATATAGTTAATTCTAAAAGGCTAAAGGAAAAATTTCAATTCTTATCATCCTTTTGGAGATCAATCACTTTTATCAATTAAATCAACACAACCTCATGTCTTTTTATGGAGTCAAGTGGTACCAGTGGAACAATTTATGAACTTCTAGAAAAGGATACAAGAAATTTTTGGAGTGATTCTACAACAAAGAAGGATTATCCATAATAGAATCTAGGAATGATTCCTTTGGATACATTACCAAAAGGTAAATCAGCCATGCATCGAGGATTGACTTTGAAGATTTTATATTATGTAAGGAAGAACCATGGTTTGGAGGATGCCAATAGTGTTGACAAATAAACAATGCTTGTTGGCATTTGAGGACAATTTTTTTTTTTTATTAAATTGATTAGCTTGAAAAAAATGATGGAGGTTTGAGATCAATATACATTAGGTGATCTCAATGTAACTTTATTATAATATTATAAAATATTCTCTTTTTGTTAACACTTGAATGTAGGGAAGAAATAGCCTACAAGGAGAGTAAGATTGATTCAACAAGCCAAATAGGTCCACTTGTGAAAAAGTTCAAATAATGAGCACGCCTTATGAGGCATGAAGAAGCTCAAATGATGAGCATTGCTCATGAGGCACGAAAAAGCCCAAATGATAACCTTTACTCATAAGACACGAAAAAAATCCATATGATGAGCTCTGCTTATGAGGCACGAAAAAGCCAAAAAAATATGCTCGCGAGGCATAAATAAAGCAAAAGCCTAATTTGCTAAAAAAGAAGGAGATGACCCTGCTTGGCCTGAATGGAATTTTCTCAATTTAGATAAGGTATATTCAGCTCAACCATATCTTACTTGGTTCAACCAAAAGCCTACTTGGTCAAAGGTAATGGATATTTATTCAATAAAATAATATTACATATATATATATATATATATATATATATATATAATCTTACAACTGCTCTTATATCAAGGAAAATAATTTCTAAGCTTAGTGGTGGGAGACAATTGATGGAGCATAAAATGTATACCTAAGTTAATGGGTAGTGATAAAGTCATTGTACAAATTCAACATGTCAATAAAGATATAGAATTAAAAGACAATTAAAGGGGATCATGAAACCCTTGTAACCTCCCTCAATAAAGGTTGGAATAAATGCCAAATCTAATATAATTCCTAATATTAAAGTCCATAACTCCCTTATAACCTCTCCTTAATTGGGGAATTAATGGGAGGAAGGCCATAATAACTATAGAAGGTGTACTTCAGAAAAAAAGGTAAGATATCTTATATCATCCCATTTCATACTATTGTCATATCACGTCCTTCCAATTTCCCTAACTTAGGCATTATAGTAATCCCTTGGAGTACACCCTAGGTCCTCCAAGTCTTTTTTTCTTTATTCTTTACAAGTGATTGAGATTGTGATCAAACCGGTTAATTCGATTACTTTTGATAGCAGTAGTTTGGTGTCGTTTGTGGAAAGAGTGGAAAGGTTGAACTAATAACGATCATGACAGCCTCTCATAATTTCAGTTCCTATCATCCTTTTGAAGATCACTCACCTTTATCAATTCAATCAACACAATTTGATGTCTCATTCACATGGACAAATGGTGTCAATGGAGCAATTTGTGGTCTTCTAGAAAAGGATGGAAGAAATATTTGGAGTGCTACAACAAAGAAGGATTGTCCATAATAGAATTCAAGAATGCTTCTTTTGAATATGTCAACAAAAGGTAAATCACCAATGCATCGAGAATTGACTTTGAAGATTTCATATCTAGAATGGAGCATAAAATGTACACCTTAATCAAAGGGTAGTGACAAGGCCATTGCACAAAGTCAATAGATCAATGAAGACATGAAATTAAAAAACAATTACAGGAGATAATGAAACCCTTGTAACGCTCCAATAAAGATCAGAATAAAGGCCCATAAATCTAATATAACTCTCAACATTAAATCCCATAATTCCCTTATAACCTTTCCTTAATTAGGGAATTAATAGGAGGAAGGCTATATAATAACTATAAAGAGGTACTTCGAGAAAAGGTAAGGTATCTTACAACAACCCAATTTCATACTATTGCCATAGCATATCCTTCCAATTTTCTTAACCTAGATATTGGAGTAATCCCCTAGAGTACACCCTATGTCCTCCAAGCCTCTTTTTCTTCATTCTTCGCAGGTGGTCGAGATCGTGATTGAACTAGTTAATCCAATCAATTTTTTGGTAGCAACAGTTTGGTGTCATCTATAGAAAGATTGGAAGGGTTGAACTAATGATGATCATGATTACCTCTCAAAATTTCAGTTCCTATCATCCTTTCGAAGATCACTCACCTTTATCCATTTATTCAATGCAACCTGATGTCTCTTCATGGGGACAAATGGTGCAATTTTTAGTCTTCTAGAAAAGGATAGAAGAAATATTTAGAGCGATTCAATAACAAAGAAGGGTTATCCAAAATAGAATATGGGAATGCTTCCTTTGAATGTGTCACTAAAAGGTAAATCACCAATGCATTAAGAATCGAATTTGAAGGTTTCGACTCCGGTAAGGATGAGTCGTGGTCTTGAGGATGGCAATAGTGTTGACATTGATGAACAATGTTTGTTGGCATTTAAGGATAAATTTAAAAGAAAAAATCTATCAACTTAAAAAAAATAGTGGAGGTTTACGATCAATCTACATCAGATGAGATCAATGTAACATTATTATAATATTACACGTTATTCTCTTTTTATTAATAATTGAATGCAAGCAAGTAATAGCCTCGAAGATTGTAAGACTGATTCAATAGGCTAAATAGGCCACTTGCTGGAAAGCCCAAATGATGAGCACTATTCATGAGGCATGAAAAAGCCCAATGATAAGCACTGCTCATGAGGCATGAAAGGCACAAATGATGAGCACTACTCATGTGACTTTAACATCCCGAATGATAAACATTGCTCACAAGGCACAAAAGGTCCAAATGATGAGTACTGCTCATGAAGCATGAAAAACCTAAATGAAGAGCACTGCTAATGAGGCATGAAAAGCCCAAATGATGAGCATTGCTTATGAGGCATAAAAAAATCCATATGATGAACTCTACTCATAAGGCAAAGCCTATATGATGTGCTTTGCTCATGAGGCATGAAAAAAGCATATATGATAAGTTTTACTTGCGAGGCATGTAAAAGACCAAAAGACTCTGCTCATGAGGCACAAATAAAGCAAAATTATACTCGGTCAAAAACAAAGAGAGAACCTTACTTGACCTAGATGAACTTTGCTCATCTTAGATGAGGCCTGCTCAACTTAGATAATTCCTTTTTGGCTCAATCATATCCTGCTCAGCTTAGCCAAAGCTCTACTTAGTCAAAGGTAAAGGATATTTATTCAACTATAAAAAAAAAAATGTATATAATCTTAAAACTACTCCAAAGCCAGGGAAAGTAATTTCTAGGCTCATTAGTTGGGGGCAACTCATGGAGCATAAAATGTACACCTTGATCAAACGCTGGTAATAAGGTCATTGCATAAATTTAATAATGCCTATAATACCCTTAAAAATATATTAGTTCAAAAACTAATTCCCACGATATCCCAAGAATTTGAATAGTCACCCCCGTGACTAGTAATGAGGTCTCTCCTTCTTCCATACATCCATTTTTATGTTAATTTTTCATTTCTTCTTCTTTTAAGGTCATTAACCATGCTAATTCATTTGAAATGTTTGTTCAAAAAGTCTAATGAAAGTTTCCACAAGAAGTGCGATTATAATAGTCATACAATCACAACAACTGATTGCTTTGCCACCAAGTCGCCCTCTTTTCCTATTGCATTCTCTTCCTACCTAATGTACAACATTAGCACATCTCATAATGCACAGCATAAAATTCATATTTATTATAATTAATTTTTATGATTATTTAAGTTAATGCCTTAACTTTGTCTTGTCCTTCTGTCCAGACTCCCAATGCTCAATCATTATTCTCTTTGTTTTCTATTCCTTATAATATCATTTTAAACTTTCTTGATTTTTTTAGCTTATTGATGCATTCCAAAAAACTAGAGAATTTGTTTGCTTTTTTTTTTTTAAAATCAACAAGAGCTCGTACTTGAATATATTTTGGTTTTTTTTTTTATTCAAGTGTACTTTGTCTTTATCAATGAAAAAGAGACTTTCTATTTCCTATGTTTATTATTATTTTTCTTAATCTTTCTTTATTTTCAACTTCTATTACTTATTTTATTTGATATTGTGTTTGAGGGTATAGATTTTTTGTTGTTGTTTATTGAATACTACAAAGCTTCCCACTAAATAACTATTAACGTGTAACATAGTGCCCATAACTAGTTATATATAAAGATACCGATAGTGTAAATTATTTTTTGAATAAATATCCTTATCTTTTAGAAGTAAGACAAAACGTTTATAAGCAAAAATAAACTCAACCGAGATTAAATAAAATAACATTGAGAAACTCTATCTTAGATAACTTTTGAATCTAGAGGAAGAGATCTCTTTTGGTTAACTAGAGGAAGTAATAGTAATATATATAATTTTGTAGATAAGAATATTATCATCTTTTAAAAGTAAGATAAAAAGGTATCTAAAAGAGGCTTAAAATTCAATAAAAATAAATAAAATTACATTTAAAAGAATTATTTTAAATAAGTTAAGATTTTATCTCAAAAAAATTTATTTGACCAAAAATTGAAATAATTCAAATTTAGTGGAATTATAAATGCTAAAGAAAAGGAATGTCCTAAAGTAAATAGGTAATTTCCTCAAACATCTTCTAAAATTATTGTGAAAATTTAAAATCATTGGATAAATAATAATTAAGTAAACAAAAAATATATAAAAAAAAAAGTATACAGATTTTAGAAGCAAATTTCCAAAGATAAGTTTTAGAAGTAAAGTTATACATGCAAAGTTATTCTCTAAATAATAAAATTTATATTCATGTGGAACTAAAAAACTCATTAATTGATCATTAAGCAAGCAAAAATTTAAAAATATAAATATTTTAGGTAACAAATCACAATTTAAAAATTACAATAAACTTATTGGTATTTTCATTGAAAGAAGTCATTTGTTTATATTTTTTACAAAATTTAAAATGAATGAAAAATATATATGTATTTTTTTGTACACAATGTTATACAATATTAAAAATTATTATTTTGCCATAATTTTATTTGAAGCATTCATATTATTTCATATCCTACATTTTAAAATTTGTCTTGTTCCTATATCTACGTAGTGTTGTAATAGCATACCGTGTTTATGTCTTCATAATCCTAAGCAAAATATAATTTTTTAAAAAATAATTTTGAATATTCGTAATTTAATACTTGTAGACTTAATTAAGACACTATATTATTAAGTTGTTTTAATAAATATCTAAAATTTATAAGAATTATATAGAGTTTAGATACTCCTAAAACAAATTAGTACTTCTTAAAAAGCTTTATAGAATGACTAAAGGGAAATATGAATCCACATATACTCTTTCTCTCTCTAGATACCTTTTTTCATTTTCCACACCTTACTTTCTAATGTATTCATCCATTTTTCTAAATTAACTATTTTTAAATATTAAGGAATTCATATTTTGGTTGAATCTAGGATACATGACAATTATGGTATGATCCCAACAAGAGGTGAATTGGGTTTAATTTTTTTTTTTTTTTGACTAATTAAGATCTCCGATTCACCACAAATCATATCCCATTGAAAACATAATTGTATATGTAAAATGATTAAACAAAGAATACAAACATACACGTGTGGAAGATATCTCATTTAAATTAAATGTGTGTATGCTAGATAATTAACGCGATAAATGAACATACATACAGGTATGAAAGATAGTGTGGAAATATAAACAAGATAGAGAGAGAGAGAGAGAGAGAGAGAGAGAGAGAGAGAGAGAGAGAGAGAGACACACACACACACACACACACACACACAAAAGATTTGTTATCGAAGTTCGGAAAATCCTGCCTACGTCCCCGCCTTGGGCAAACCTCCTAAGGATTCAACCAACTTGCTCACTTAAATAGGAGGAGCAAAAGTCGTTTACACTTCCCCTTACGTTGCGGAGTCTCCCCAACTCACTTACCGGGCGGAGTCAAACCGGTTCTCCTTACGGGGCGGAGTCTCCCTAGCTCAATTATCAAGCTGAGCCAAACTGGTTTCTCCTTATGGGGCAATCTCCCCAACTTAATTCATCAGGCTAAGCCAAATTGGTTTCTCCTTACGGAGCGGAGTCTCTCCAACTCAATTCATCAAGTTAAGCCAAACTGGTTCCTCCTTACGTGGCGGAGTCTCCCCAGCTTACCTAACCGGGCTTGAGCTAAACTGGTTCACAGATGTGAAAGTTTGCGTACAAATAAAGTACTTCCCCAATAAGCTGAGATGTACACGTTGAAATTTAAATGCACTCTCATTTGATTTAAACCATGAAGCTCTGTAGAGTTTATAAAAATCCTCTCAAAATTTTTTTCAAGTAAATCGGTGAGAGTATGGAAAATGATTTCTTCTTTTCAAACAATAAAAAATTAATCAAGCCTTTCAAGCAAATACATATATGAATGCATGCTCAAGGCTTTCTCAAGAAGCTTTCCAAGCAAATTGTATATCAATAAATACATGTTCAAAGCGTTTTTAAATGAATTAAAATATTTTCTCCAAAAGATATTTTAGGATGAAAAGTGGGAGAAAGATATTTCTTCAAGATTGACCTTTGAAAAATAAATTTCAAGTAGGCTTTGAAGCTATATATATATGTGTGTGTGTGTGTGTGCGCGCGCGCACGCGCACGTGTATAAATATATGCTCCAAATTTTCTCCAATTTTTTTAAAAAATGAAGTGTAATGCCCAGAACTCTTAAACCCAGTCCGGTGCGTTATACTTGATTAAATCCTGAATCCATAATTAAATCATACATACGCAGCGGAAAACATAACTATGATCCTCAATCATAAAAATAAATACCAAAGTTTATTAATTCTATCTATAATCCACAATAGCCATCCATCACCTGTACTCCCATATATACACATATCTTAAAAAATATACAGTATTCGCAGACACCAGTATGTTTCAATACCATCCATATCTTAGAAAAACTTTAGAACACAAAACATAAAACATAACTTATTTACATCCCATAATTTCATCAACATGTTTATACCCTTTTCTCTATCTAGAGCCCCAAAAATGCTATCAACCTCGAGCTTCTCTAAGCTCGTTTATGTGGTGGTCCGGAAAAGAATCAATTCATAATCGAGTGAGACAGATCTCAGTAAGGGAAAGAAACAATATATATTAAAACGACGTGTGGTCAACAGGAGATTATAATCAACATTTTTATATCATTTGAAAATCATTAACATAAGTTTCTGAAAACATTTCCTGATCCTATTCAATCATATGCAAAATATTCACCATGAGTTTACCCAAGGATAGGGGTGATTACCTGCCCATACAAGTAGCACCCCTCTGCTATGATGCAATAAGTAAGCCAAAGGTCACAACTGAAGCATACCAGAGCACTCACCTTACTCAGTAAGCTCTCAAGTAATAGATTAATCTTGTACTCACACAGTTCATACAAAGGTTTACTAGCGAAGGCCCCCAAGAATAAGGAAATCTACCAGCCCATACAAGTTGTTTCCCTTTGCCCTAACGCGTTATGCAGCCTATTACTACAACTGATACCACTAGTGCATTCGCCTTTCTCAGCAAGCTCTTAGGCAAAGAGATTGCCCCGCCCTAAAGTAACTTGTTCTACTAACATGCATACTTGATAATACCATAATACATTATTCTGTCTATCATTATTTAACCATCCATATCTGTTAATGTTCATAACTTTAACATTTCATAACATTTCACTTTACGTAACCTTTAACATTTTACATCGTTCACATTTCATATTTCACATCCATTTCATTCACATTTCCATTTCATTTCATTTTCATTTCATTCATTCGTACTACAACTCCTTTTAGCTGTACATCAGTTAGTCCACATAGATATGCGCTAGAATCTGCTAACACAACTCCTTTTAGCTGTCATCAATTAATCTACAGTTCCTTTTAGCTGTCATTGCATACATGGTTGCATTGTCAAACACAAGCAATATGGTCTATATAACATTTCTTTAATAGTGCATTTCTTACATAGCCTGCATCTCATACATATAACATATTTTCAAACAACATTACTATCCACTTATGCCACACATTTTAGCAGAAAAGTTCATACACTCCTTATAAAATAAGCCAACCAACATTTAACGTTTATATACTGAAAAGATACCTTCATTTCTTACATAATTATCCTAAAAATATTTTCCACTTTCATCAGTTCATTTTCACATATACGTAACTAAATAAATAGTCCTATACTCAGAAAACATAATTTACATGATTGACATTTTATACCCACACGAAAACATATATACATATATATAACATAATCCATTTCCATTTAATACATACAAACCTAATTTAATATATAAATTTCCCTCTTACCTAAATCCTCGAATTACACCAACAGGTATCCCAAACTGATGTCTGTGATGCTCACCCAGTCCCTGGTTCAAAAACCCTAGTTAAATCAAATAAACCCCAAATAAACTACTATTTCTATATTTTCTCAACTTAATAACCTTAAATAAACCCTTAATAAACCCAAACTATAAATCCTAACCCTTACCTTAACTTAGGAGCATTTCCCAAAATGCCCAATTTAGGAAACTGATCCGCTAAATGTGTAAAGAATCTTCCCTAGAACACCGTAACGATCTCTGATCGTCGATTTGGGCTAAATTAGGGCTGAATTCTTGGAGAAAAGTGAGAGAGATGATTTTAGAGAGAGAGAAATGAAGGAAAATTAATTTCCTTCGCAAGGAAGCAACCTTAGGTCTTTATATACTCGTCTTTGCCACATGGACTCGTCGACGAACCACTGAAGAACACTCGTCGACAAGGTCGTGAGCTCGTCGACAAGTTTCAGAACAACCCAAATCCTCTCGGTTAATCCTCGTTGACGAGACATACATACTCGGCGACGAGTTTCTGAAGATCTCTCGTCGACGAGAAAATCCTACTCGTCAATGAGATTTTTCCTAATTATTTATCATTAAAATTTTCTGGGTCATTACATGAAAAGTATAGGAGAAATGGAACTTTGAAATCTCTCAAAGATAAAGAAGTTTTCAAGCAATGTAAATATGAGTTAAATACACGCTCAACCTTTCCAAGAACCTCTTAAAAAGTTTTCCCCCCAAAAAAATATTTTCCAAATAAAAAAGTGGGAGAAGTTTGATCTTTGAAACACATTTGAAAAACAGGGCAATAAAGCAGAATACATATAAAAGATGATATATGCTTGAGCCTTTTCAAATAAAACCCCCAAAAAGATTTTCCCAAAAAATATTTTCAAGAAAAGTATGGGAAAGAAGAAGTTTAAAGCATAAAATGGGGTCAAAGATAAGAGAGAATCACACAAATATTTAACTAAACTTTCCAATTGATCCTTTAATATTTTAAAGGTGTTTAAGGCTTGTATTTATAGGCAAAAACAACATATAGCCGTTATGTAGCCGTTAGGGGAGTTAAAATATTATTGTATTTTAAAAAATAGCCATTTTGCAGCCGTTGGGATGCTTTCCCGAGAGGGTCGGTCGACTAAGGCTTGAAATCCACGAGTTTCAGTCGGTTGAAGCCAAGCCCCGGTCGGCTATCCTCGGGTTTTCTTTGCGGACACTCTTTTGTGTTTTGCCATAAATTTTTCTACAAAAAAACTCCAAATTGGACGTTCTTGATATCAACAGAAAGTTAAGAGAAAATATCACAACTTTTATGTTGAACACTTATTAAGATAAGAAGTTATGGATTAAGAAAAAGACATATCAATGAGACAGAAGAAACATGAAGGGAGTTTTTTTATTACAGACACCTTTCAGTGTTTTAGCCATAAATTTTTCTTTATAACTCCAATTTGGACTTTCTTAGTATCAACAGAAATCTAAGAGAAAATCCCACAACGTTCATGTTGAACACGTTTTAAGATAAGAACGAATTGATCGAAAAAATTGCTCAACTCTACTATTTGGTCGACTGGACAATTGACCGACCCCTTTGTAAAAATTAGTTTTTCCCTTCTTTTAACTTCAAAACCATTTTAAAACCTCTGTATAAGTTAGGCATTTTATGGAAAAGGTTTTTATGTTACTTGGAGGTCTTATGGTCAATCTAAGGTTATTTGAGTTTCAATTCAAATCATATGATTATGCATGCACAAATTGAAACATAATTATTATTACAACCCAAAAATAAATAAAGTCTTCATGCTTTGCTCCTTTGCAATCTCATGGAATATGCTGATATATGCTCGTTCAGGTACTCTTACGGCTTCTATTTTGTATCTGTTACTTGTACTTACAGAATTATAAACCTATACATTCACTAAGTACACAAGTGAGATGCCATGGTTTGTCATAATCAAAACAGGGATCAGACTCAAAAAGTCAACAATACACAATTGCGCCCTTCCTCATGCAAAGTGACACACGAAGACAAGTGATCATGGAAAGGAAGACATTTGACTTGTTTCTTCATAGGGAATAAGTCAATATGCTCGAGATCACCAAATACCATAAGGCCAAAAGGGTTTCCATCCTCCTTAAGGTGGGAGCATTGTAATGGTTCCTAACTTCTTGGACTAACTTTTAGATCAGCAACAAACCCTTGTCTTGACCTTGAAAGAGGAGGAATAAGGAGAAAATCATAATTTTTGAATTCAAAAAGATAATTTTGGCAGGTTTCTTGCTGTGTGAAAAATCAATCAGAGAAGATGGAGGAAAATCACTTTCATAGAAGGAATCAATAGAGTGGTATAGGATCTCAACAATCATAGAGGAATTGGGTCAATAAATCCTTCCAAGGCACATTCAAACAGCCATTGTGGCCGATTGTCACTTGGTGCAAGAAAGAAAGTTTTGCCTACCAAAGCGAACAAAAACCTTAGCCTCCTGAAATAGCGGACTCCTACCCCCACTCGACCACTCCATTAGCATCTCTCCCTTAAGAAAAGCTAAGTGCAACCCAAGAGTATAAAGATAGTGATTGCAACCACATTATTTGCTATGGGGGAACTTAACCAAAGTGTGATAGGTAGCTAGATACCTTTGAGGCATTTTAAAATTTTGTAGGTGGGTTGTCCCCACCTAAGCCCAATATCTTCAACCATTTTAAAGACTTTGTTGAGAGTTTCTTTTTAGGTCCATTTGCTTCCCCTCCAACCCAAATCTTATGCATTTTGCTTAGTTATTTAAGAACAAGGGCCCAAATTTCCCTCCTTCACCCCCTCTTAACCTGAGGTCCATCTTACTCTCTACTCCTCCAAAGTGTTTTGGACTCTCTTTCCTTAACACTCATAACTTGGTAGCAAAAACACATGCAATGATGCAAAAGACCTGAAAAGTAAGGTGTACCCCCAAGAGGGGGGGGGGGGTGAATTGGGTTTTTAAAATTTTATTTGAAAACTCTTTATTTTACAAGTTCTTTTAGTTAAGTGTTAACCCCAACAAACTTTCTTTTCAGTAGTCACACAAATACAATGATCAATAATCCTTTGAACTTTAACTAACAATCTTTCCAAGTTCAATCTTTTATGTTAACGACTAGTTTAATTAAATTCTCAGAATCAATTAATAATGATAAAATCAAGATGATTTTCAGATGGTCAAATAAATCAAGCTTACAACTTTCCTTTAACAGAATAATAAATCTCAGCACAATAGCTTTGACTTGTGATATTCAACTTATAATAATTCAAATTAGCTTTTCTTTTTAGATCATAACAAAGTTAAATCGTAGAAGGCCTTTGTTAGTTTATAAACATGATGTGAGTTCTTATGGGTTGTTCTACATACACTTCCTCATTTATGTAGCCATTTAAAAATGCGCTTTTCACGTCCATTTGATATAGCTTGAAATCCTTAAAAGCTGCGTATGCTAATAACATTCGTATGGCTTCCATCCTAGCTATAGGGGCCAATGTTTCTTCAAAATCTATACCTTCTTCTTGGTTATATCCCTGAGCTACTAATCTAGCCTTATTTCTCACAAATATTCCATTTTCATCTTTCTTATTCTTATATATCCATTTGGTCCCTATGATTGAATTATCCTCTGGTCTGGGAACTAACGTCCATACTCTATTTCTTTCAAATTGATTTAATTCCTCTTGCATGAATAGCACCCAAGATTCATCCTCTATAGCTTCACTCACATTTTTAGGTTCTTCTTGTGATAAAAATGCACAATGACTCATCATGTTCCTAAGAGAGGAGCGAGTGGATACTCCACGTAATGGTTCACCTATTATTTGATTTATGGGATGATTCTTTATGTATTTCCATTCTCTGGGTGGTGCATTTACCTCAGTTGTAGTTTCTTCAATTTCAATGGATGGTTCTCTAAGTTCAATTTTATTTTCTGAATCATTCTCAATTGATGGTTCTTTTAGTTCCTTGTTTAATTCAGGTTCATCTTCATCAATTCTTTTGGAGAAGGGATGTGTCTCATCGAACACTACATGAATAGATTCTATAACCGTTAATGTTTGTTTATTATATACTCTATAGGCTTTACTATCTAAGGCATACCCTAGGAAGATACCTTCATCAGATTTTACATCAAATTTTCCTAAATGTTCATTATCTCTAAGCACAAAACACTTACAGCCAAAAACATGAAAATATGATATGTTTGGTCTATGGCCATTCCATAACTCGTAAGGAGTCTTATTAAGTGATGGTCTAATTAGAACTCTATTTAGTACATAGCAGGCTGTATTCACAGCCTCGGCCTAGAAGTATTTGGGTAATCTATGTTCGTTAAGCATAGTTCTAGCCATTTCTTGTATAGATCTATTCTTTCTTTCAACTACGCCATTTTATTGTGGTGTTCTAGGAGCTGAAAAGTTATGGCCAATTCCTAATGAGTTGCAATAGTCTTCCATGCCTTGATTTTTAAACTCTCTACCCCTATCACTTCGAATTTTGGTAATTGTGTATCCCTTTTCATTTTGTACTCTCTTGCACAGATTAATAAAATTTTCACATGCTTCATCTTTATGACCTAAAAATAGTACCCATGTATATCTTGAGAAGTCATCAACTATGACAAAAGCGTATGATTTTCCTCCTAAACTCTGAATTTGGTTTGGTCCAAATAAGTCTAAGTGCAGCATTTGAAGTGGCCTAGTAGTAGAGATCTCTTTCTTCTTCTTAAAGCTTGTTTTCCTAGTTGGCATGCATCACAGATTTTATCTTTCACAAATTTTGTCTTGGGCAGTCCCTTAACTAATTCTTTCTTAACTAATTTTGAAATTAAATCCATGTTTGCGTGTCCTAGTCTCCTATGCCAAATCCAACTTATTTCATTCATAGCAGATAAACATGTTACACTTTGTGAAGTCAGGTTATCAAAACTTGTGGTGTATACATTTTCATGTCGTTTAGTAATGAACAGTATCTTATTATCAGTTTCGTGTTCAACTATGCACTTGTCATGTTCAAATGATACTTTGTACCCTTTATCACATAGTTGACTTATGCTCAATAAATTGTGCTTTAGACCTTCAACTAATAAAACATCATCAATAATGAGTGTGGAATCATTACCGACTTTATCGACACCTATGATCCTTCCCTTAACATTATCTCCAAAGGTAACAAACCCTTCATCCTTGAGTGTGAAGGATGTGAATTTTGATTTGTCTCCGGTCATGTGACATGAGCATCCGCGTCCATATACCATCTATCTTTTGAAGAAGTGGTTCTTAAGCAAATCTACAAGATATAATTAAACAACTAGCTTTGGTACCCAGATTGTCTTGGGTCCAGGAGAGTTGGTGCTAGGTTCACCCTTAATCTTCCATACTTTCCTAATTTTTACATCTTTGCTTGTGAAAGGGCAGTCAAATTGTATGTGACCCAACCTTCTACATTTGATGCATGTAGTATATCTATAATGATTCTTAGTTGGAACAAATGACTTTGATTCTTTTGTGAAATACCCTATATTCATCCTACGTTTCCAATAGGAGTAATTTACACCACAAAAAATGGGTGGTCTAGTGGATGAGTGTCCCTCACCAAATGGAGTTACACCAATGTGTGCCATGTGATCGTTTTACAAATTAACTATCAAGTCTAAGTAAACCTGCTCTGATACCAAATGTTGATTAAGGTGTAGTCCCAAGAGGGGGGGTGAATTGGATATTAAAAAAAATAAACCACTTAATATTCTTTCACACACTTCTTATAAGTTCACCAAATGTTTCTAGTTGCTCAATTTTGTGTGAGTGTGGCAATCCTATCTATGCATGCAATATCCTTAATTTAAATACAATGCGGATAATAAAGAGTAAAAGGGAGAGAGATGACAAATGCGATTTTACAAGGTTCAGCCGACTTGGCCTAAGTCCTCGCCTTGAGCAACCACTCAAGGACTCACTAATAACCCTGCTCCTTAAAGTGGGACGAAGCTTCCCTTACAAACCGCTGCTTACAAGAGGTACAGCTCCCTCCTTATCCGCTGTTCACAAGAGGTACAACTTCCTCCTCACACCCGGTTCACAACCCGAACCGTGTTTACAATGAAATCTTAATACTGGATCAAAGTTTAGTTGGATGAATGAACGTTCTTTTGATTTTAGTAGAGATTTTCAATGTTCTTTTGATTTTAGTAGAGATTTTCCCAAACAAATATGGAAGAAGATTGAAGTGCAGAAAATCGGCTCTAGGGTTCAAATCTTGCAATGAGAAGTATGTATTTCTTGTTGTGTCCCTTTGCTTATGTTCTAGGGTTTAGATATTCATAATATATATTATATTACCCTTAGAATTAATCTCAGCCATTGGATCAATAATATATTTCGCGTGTCTTTTTAATAAAGAGCTGATTTTTAGGCTTTCCTGCGAGTTCAGGCAACCGAACTCGACTTCAGGCTCCTGAAGTGTCAACTTCAGGCGCCTGAGGTTCCAAGGTTAGGCGACTGAAGAGCCTCGTCCAGGTTCTGTCTTCTCCATTTAATTCTTCAGGCGACTGAACTTAATCTTCAGGCAACCGAAGAAATTCTTCAGGCTACTGAGGTTTGAGTTCAGGCGACCGAACTCACCATTTTCTCAAATTTTCATTTCTAACTAAAAAATCTACTTGACTTCTTTTCTTGGGTCTTTCATAAAATATATTTTTCATTATTTTGAAAGCATTTCAAGGTCCATAAGAGTTTCCTAATGATGTGCATGAAATGCATGAGTCTTAAACTATTCTAAGTTATAATGAGCTTCAAAATAAATCATATGCCAATGTAAATACATAAGTTCTAAATACCCATTCCCAAGAGTTTCTTGAACTTTGCCGCTTGCATCTTGATTCTCATACTCTTTCTCATAATCTTTAAGTTCCAAGATTATTTCCACGATTTGTAGGCTTGCCTTGAATGCATCCATAACTTGTTATCTTTCCGTGCATGGTTAATATAGGTCCTGTACACAAACTCAATGCACAGATCAAATACCAAGTGATTTGTCATTATCAAAACAAGATTGGACTCGTAGAGTCAACATTTGTATTATGTATGTGCTTGCTAGTTATAATTAATTCATGTGAATAACATGTATTTATAGAGTAATAAGGTAAATTTTCATGTTGCCCAAATTACTTGGAGTATTTCCCAAGTTTTGACAAACTTTGGGGGCCAAGCAATCAAATTTGGAAACTTTCCCTCGTTGTTGTAAATTTAAAATCACGAAGGTCAGTCGCATGTGCCTTTAATTTTTTTCGTATTTTGAAACACAGAATGAGGTTAGTTGTAAAGACCCGAAAATTTAAAAGGATTAAAATAATTTAGAAAAAAAATAATAAATAAAATAACAGATAAATAAATAAAAGGAATGACGTGGGAAAAGAGAAAAAAAAATTAAAATTAAAGAAATTAAATTAAATTAAGATAAATTAAATAATTAAATAATTTTTTATTAAATTAAATATTTTTACATTGAATTTTAAAAAAATAATAATTAAAATAAGATATATATATATATATATATATATATATATATATATATATAAGTAAGTTAATATATATATGTGTGTGTGTGTGTGTGTGTGTGAAGTTAAGTTATCTGATAGGAAGAGATAAGAAGAGAAGAAAGAAAGAAGAAAGAAGAAAGAAGAAAGAGAAAGTCAGAGGAGTCAGGACGCCCCCCCCCCCTCTCTGCAAATCTCCTGTGTGTCTCCGCGTCCGTCTCCGCCTCTCTCTCTTCTTCTCTCAATTACTCGGCGAGTTTGCGACGGATCGGGAAACGGAAGGTGCCGTTGGAATCCTGATTCTGTTGCTGACATTTCTACTGGAGCAGATTTTTTATGGGAACCACTTAGGTACTGCTCCTGGGGAAAGGTAGTTTTTCCCCATTTTCTCAATTTCGCCTTTAATATGTGGTTAAATCGACAAACGGACACCACCATGGGGTCCTAGTTGTCGTCGTCGTCATTTTGACGTAAGTAATTTTTCGATTGGGGTTTTCTAGGCCCTACTCTAAAGCAAGAGTGGGATTTGGAAAATTTGGCTAAATTTAAGGGTATATTTATTTATTTAGGAATTATGACCCTAGGAAATATTTAAATAATATTTTATTTAAGAATAATTTATTGGAATCAGGAATTTAATTTCAGGGTCCGGGTGAGCGCCGCAGGTATTTTTCGGAGTCCCTATTGGCGTAATTCAAGAAACCAGGTAAGGAAAAAAATATATATTAAATCAGAATTTTTATGAATTTAATGGAAAAATAAATTGTGTTATATGTACGTGTATATGTTTCGATATAGGTAAAATGCCAACTGTTTAAATTATATTTTTTTCCAAGTTTAGGGTTGTTTATTAGATATGTATATGCGAAAATGAACTGATGAAAGTGGGAAATATTTTCAGGATAATTAAGTAAGAAATGAAAGGTATTTTTAGTATATAAACATTAAATGTTGGTTGGCTTATTTTACAAGCAATGTATGAATTTTACTGTTAAATTGTGTGGCATGAGATTCTGTGCAAATATATGTTAAATGTATGAGATGCAGGCTAAGTAAGTAAAGCAATGAAAATAAAATATTATATGGACAATGTTGCCTGTGTATGTTAAATGCAACCATGTAAATGTAAGACAGCTGAAAGAGAGCCATGTTAGCAGATCTAGCACACTTCTGTGTAGACTAACTGATGACAGTTAAAAGGAGCTGTGTTAGCAGATTTAGCACGTTTCTACGTAGACTAACTGATGATGGCTAAAGAGCAGCTGTAGTACGAAGTAATGAAATGAAAATGACTGATGAAATGACAATGAAATGAAATGACAAAGGCAAATGATGTAAATGGGAAAAAGTCACTTAAAGTGAAACAAAATGCAAAGTTAAGTTATGAACAGGAATGAACGTGCATAAATGTATAATGACAGAACAGAATGATGTATTATGATATTAGAAGTACGTATGTACGTAGAACATGTTACGATTGGGCGAGGCATACCTTTCGCCTGAGGGCTTGCTGAGTAAGGCGAGTGCACTAGTAGCTACAGATGTGGCAGTAGCCACATAACGTACTAGGGCAGAGGGAACCTACTTGTATGGGCGGGTAGAATTTCCTATCCTTAGGGCCTTTGCCGATAAACTATTGTTGAATGTGTGAGTACGAGATTAATTTATCACTTGAGGGCTTACTGAGTAAGGTGAGTGCCCTGGTATGCTTAAATTGTGACCTTCGGGTTGCCAAACGTATCAGAGCAGAGGGGTGCTACTTGTATGGGCGGGGTGCTCGGGAAATCTCGTGGGTTAAACATTCGCATGTGTTTGATTAGGATCAGAGAATGATTTCGGAAATTATGTTAAGGATTTTCAAATGTTAAATATTATGTTATATATAAACTCATGTTGGCCACACACTGCTTTAATATATGGTTTCTTCCCTTACTGAGATGCGTCTCACCCGAATATGAATGTATCTTTTTTTTTTTTTTTTTTTTTTTTTTCAGGATTTCATCGAGATCGAGCTTAGAGAGCTCGAGGTTCTATAACATTATTGGGAAATAAAAGAAAGTGGTATATTTCTATATTAATTATGAGATGCAAATATTTATGTTTTACGTCCTTATATTTTAAGTCAATGGAGAAAAGAAAGTTGTGAGCATACTGAAATGTTTTGGAGATATATGTAATTATGGAAATGCAGGTGTTGGATGATTTATTATAGATTATAGTTAGAATTAGTAAACTCTGGTATTATGTTATGTGGAGACTATGATTATGTTTTCCGCTGCTTATATTATGGATTATCAGGGATTTTATCAGGTATAACGCGCCGAACTCGAGTTTAAGGGTTCGGGGCATTTCATTAGTCGCTTGTTCATATGAGGTCAGTCAACTAATTCAATGCTGTTTGTTTAATTTTTATCAGCATAAAATGTCAAGTCACCTGATCATGAAGCATCAGTCGCCTAATCGTGCAAAACATATGCTTTTAAAAACCTTGTTTCCAAAAACTCTTTAGCTTTATACTAGTCATATTGAATCAAGACTTTTGAAAATATTTTCCATGGGTTTTCAAAAATGGGTCTCTAAGTCAATAATGATTCCTAAGAGCTTCATGCATCCATATTGAAATCATTTGAAGTACTTACTTGAGACTCTTTCACGACTATAAGTTCCTAAGCTTTAAATCTTCATGTATTATCTTTGCTCTTCAATGTTTTCATGTATTTGCTTTGATTCTTTATATATGACTTGACTTCAAGCTTCAATAGACTTTAAGCTTCATAATATCTTGTAGCATTAAGTTCGAGCCTTTAATAGTCTTGTCAAACACTTAATATTGATCACTTGAGTCACTTGATTTTGATCTAAAAACATTTGAGTCACCTAAAACTTTACTTAGCTAAATATGTTAAGTTCCTTTGATTTGTTATCATCAAAATAAGATTTTAAGCCTTATTTGGCCAACAATCTCCCCATTTTTGATGATGACAAACAAGGAGCAAAAAATGAGTAAGCCTTAATAAGGCTCCCCCCTTACAATAAACATCAACTTAACAATATTTACAATATTAAGATCAATTTCAATATCATGTTCATATATCCAGATTAGCTTAATATCACATAATGTCATAATTTAAGATCAATTATCATGTTCATATATTTCATTTCATAGTCGAGCCAATATACATGCTTAGGTATGCAGTGTCATGCTCAATTTTTGCCCAAAAAATTCTCCCCTTTTTGACATCAATCAAAAAGAGTAAGATAGAAAGAAAAACATATAAATACTAAGGCAACGAGCAACCATAAGCAAAAGTATATATCCAGTGAAGGCACAAAATAGAAACTTTGCATTCATTATACATAAAAAATAGACAATAAGTCCCAAAATAGCATAAGAAAATACAAAAGATTATATATCAGAATTTTCAATATTTTCTAGTAATGAATGTAAATCATGATATCATTACTTAACAAGTCTAACTTCCCCTGAATGAAATGTATTTCATATTCAATAGATTCAACGTTTCATTCTTGAAGTACAAACTATGTATCCATGTATGATATGAATGTAAATATCATGTGAAGCTATCATCAATCATGTTTTTAAACTTATCATGCCATTCTCATACTCAGTTTGCTCATTTCCAGTTTTACTAAATTTTCTCCACCTTTTGACGTCAACAAAAGGATAAAACAAAAGAAATATTACGTAAAGGTACTAAGGACCAAAAAATTTTGCATCAATAACACAGTCCATGAGCCAGCATATAGTTCAATCATAACATGGTCATCCATCATTCAGTATGCAAAAGCTATATAACATAATTCAACATCAGCATGTGAACTAAGATGGTCAAAAGAAACAAATAAAAGAGCTAAGCACAACAAAATAGTTTCATGCATCTGCAGTTCCATCAGACTTGTATACTCATGCTTATGTTTGCATGCTGTAGTCATATTTCAAAAAGTTCAAGCTCCGATTTTATGTTTTTTCTCAAAACATCTTCTCCTTATGACATCAATCAAAAAGAGAAGGTCGTCGATAAGCATATACAGTTAGAGGGTTATATCATTTACATCCATTACCTCTTTATCTTCATCACTAGGGCTTTCATTTAAGGCCTTAAATGCAATGGATTCCTTGGTTTTAGATTTTCCACTACTTTCGTTTATTGTCATCTCATATGTGAGGAGAGAACCTATTAATTCATCTAGGGAGGTGTTTTTCAAATGTCTTCCTTTAGTTAAATTAGTGGCCTTAGGTTCCCAAATCGGTGGAAGTCCTATAAGGATTTTCCAGATCATCTCATATGTAGAGTAGTTTTCCCGTAAGGCATTGAGGGAGTTTATTGTGTGAGTGAACCTAGTGTACATACTAGTAATGGTCTCATCAGGATTCATCTTAAAAGTGTCATACTCGTTAGTGAGCATATCGATTCTATTATCTCTTACATCAATAGTACCTTCATAAGTTACTTCAAGTTTATCCCAAATTTCTTTGGCTGATTTGCATGTCATGACCCTATTGAATTCATTTGCATCAAGGGCGCAATATAGTGCATTCATTGCACTTGAGTTTGTTTGTAGCATCTTTAAATCATTATCAGTTATCTCTTTTTCTTCTTTTGCTATTTCTTTATTGTCCACGGTTTTGGTAGGGACAAGGTCACCGTGTGTGACAACTTTCCAAGCTTTTCAATCCATGATTTGCAAGTATATCCTCATTCGCTGTTTCTGAAAGGTGTAGTTAACACCGCATAAAATGGGTGGTCTAGAGGAGGATTGACCCTCAACAAAAGGAGATACACCTAGGTGTGCCATAGGGATCTTGATGTAGCTTCTAGATTAAGATTTACTACAACCCCACTCTCATTCCAATTGAAAAGTAAGGTGTACTCCAAATAGGGTGGTGAATTGGGTTTTTAAAATTTTCTTTAAAAACTCTTTGTTTTACAAGTTCTTTTAGTTAAGTGTTAACCCCAGCCAACTTTATTTTCAGCAGTTACATAAACACATTGATCAATAATCCTTTAAACTTTAACCAACAATCCTTCCAAGTTCAATCTTTTATGTTAACGACTAGCTTAATTAAATTCTCAAAATCAATAAATAATGATAATATCAAGATGATTTTCAGATGATCAAATAAATCAAACTTACAACTTTCCTTTAATAGAAAAATGAATCTCAGCACAATAACTTTGACTTGTGATATTCAACTTATAATAATTCAAATCAACTTTTCTTTTCAGATCATAACAAAGTTAAACTTTTCTCAAGGTTAATCTTAGCTTTAACATTCAGCACTTCTGTAAAGACTCGGAAAATTAAAATGATTGAGATAATTAGAAAAAAAAATAACAAATAAAATAATAAATAAGCAATTAAAAATAAATAGCATAAAAAACAAAAATAAAATAAAATAAATTATTTATTAATTAAATATTATATTGAATTAATAAATTAATTAAACGTTATTTAATTGAATTAATTAAGTAAATTATATGATGGGTATATATATATATATGGTCAAAGTAATAAGTATATATATATATATAATATAAAATAATGTAAAGATAGAATTAAATGAATTGGATTTCAATTTGAAATCCAATTCAATTGGAAACCTCCAGAGCCTTTCATGCTTCACTTCTCTCAGGCTCTCTTCAGCCTCTCAGTTTCTCTCACCCCTCCATCCTCCTCCTCTATCTCCTCGATTTCGTTGGCCTAACAAGCGCCGATCGAAAAACGGAAGGTGTCGTCAAATTCCTAGTTCTGCCACTGACATTCTACTAGCACAGACTTGTCGTGGGAGCGGCGTAGGCACTACTCATAGGAAAAGGTATATTTCCTCTAAATCTTTAATTTCTCCTTAGATCTTCAGTCAAATCAACAATCAGGCACCACCATGGGGTCCTAGTTGCGATCGTCGTCATCTTAGCTGGAGTAAATTTCCAATTGGGGTTTTCTAGGCTCCACTCCAAAGCAAAAGTGAGATTTGGGGAATTAAGTAAATTAGTTATATTTTAGGGTAGAAATGTTTATTTGGTATTTAAGGGCTTAGGAAATATTAAAATAGTATTTTATTAAGGATTGATTTAATAGAATTAGGATTTTTGATTCAGGGTCCGGGTGAGCGCCGCAAGTATTTTTCGAAGTCCCTGTTGGCGTAGTTCAAGAAACTAGGGAAGGGAATATATATATATATATTAAACCAATTTTTTTATGAATTGAATGGAAAATGGATTGTGTTATATATACGTGTATATGTTTCGGTATGAGTTTAAATTGCCAATCATTTAAATTATGTTTTTCCGAGTTTAGGGTTGTTTATTATATACGTATATGCGAAAATGAAGTGATGAAAGTGGGAAATATTTTCAGGATAATTATGTAAGAAACGGAAATTATATTTTCAGTATTAAAATGTTAAATGTGGGTTGACTTATTTTACAAGGAATATGTATGAATTTTACTACTAAATTGTGTGATATGAGTACATGTAAGTTCTGTACAATTGTACATTGTATATATGAGATGCAGGCTAAGTAAGTATTGCATTGAGAATAAAATATGAAATGAACTATGCTACTTGTGTATCTTAATGCAACAATGTAAATGTATGACAACTGAAAGCTGTGTTAGCAAATTCTAACGCATTTTTATGTGGACTAACTGATGACAGCTAAAATGAGCTGTGTTAGCAGATTCTAGCTCATTTCTATGTGGACTAACTGATGACGGCTAAAGAGTAATTGTAGTACGAATGAGTGAAATGAAAATGAAATGAAATGATAATGAAATGATAATGAAATGACAAAGGAATGAAATGTGAAATGTGAATGATGTAAAATGGGAAAGAGTCACTTAAAGTGAAATGAAATTAAATGTTAAAGTTATGAACATGAACATAGGTGAATGGTTGAATAATAACAGAAAGAATAATGTATTATGATATTAGAAGTATCTATGCTCGTAGAACATATTACGATTGGGAGGGGCGTACTCTTCGCCTGAGGGCTTGGTGAGAAAGGCGAGTGCGCTAGCAACTTCAGATGTGGTAGTAGCAGCATAACGTGCTAGGGTAGAGGAAACCTACTTGTATGAGCTGGTAGATTTCCCTATCCTTGGGCCTTTCGCTGGTAAACCTTTGTTTGAACTATGTGAATACGAGATCAATTTAACACTTGAGGGCTTACTGAGTAGGTGAGTGCCATGGTATGCTTCAATTGTAACCTTCGGGCTACCAAATGTATCAAAGCAGAGGAGTGCTACTTGTATGGGTGGGTAATCACCCCTATCCTTGGGTAATTTCGTGGGTTAAATCTTTTGCATGTGATTGATTAGGTTCAGAGAATGATTTCAAAAATTATGTTAAGGATTTTCAAATTTTAAATATTATGTTATTATATAAACTCATGTTAGCCACACACCGTTTTAATATATTGTTTCTTCCCTTACTGAGATGTGTCTCACCCGAATATGAATTTATCTTTTTCAGGATTTCCTCAAGATCAAGCTTAGAGAGCTCGAAGTTTTATAGCATTTTTGGGAAAAAGAAAGAGATAAAGGTACATTTTTATGTTAATTTTGAGATGTATATTTTATGTTTTATGTATTGAAGTCTACAGATAGATGAATAGTTTTGAATACTGGTATTTGTGGATTATGTTTTGGAGACATGTGTATATGTGATTACAGGTGGTGAATAGTTAGTTTGGATTATGGATAGGAATAATAAACTCTGGTATTAAATTTGTGGAGATTATATTTATGTTTTTTGGTGCGTACATGATATTAGTATGTGGATTATCAGGTAAATGAATGGATTAGTAGCACTCTGGACCCACTTAGAGGGTCAGGGCATTACAACTTCAAAATTTTAATCTAATGCTTCAATTTATAATGATATTCCAAAATCAATAATTTTCCTCAACTATGAACAATGATAGCTTTAATATAAGATTTCAATTATTCAATCTGAAGTGTTTCTTGTAGAATAAATAATTCAATCACTCAAGATTTATCTTCAATTATGCATTCAAAAATTCAGATTTCAAAGCTTTATAAAAAAAAAAAAAAAAAACTCAATCAACCAATCAATATAGTTCTTTTGATGAGTGTTCCAACAATTCCCAATGAACAATCAGCTCTCAGCAATTAATTAAACATACAAGCAGTTGATATATTTGTAGTAAATTAAAGAGAGTAGGGAGAAGAGCCGTAGGCCGTATTTTTACAAGGTTCGTCCTGAAGCCTACGTCCTTGCCCCAAGCAACCTTCTGAGGATTCTAACTTTCTTTATTAGGCCAAAGTTACAACCTCTCTCCTTCTCAGGTGGAGTTCCCTCTCTAACAAGAATCCCCTCTTACTAGGCAACGATTTAATCTCTTGAACCATCAAAACAAATCTCTTTCTAACAAGAATACCCCTTCTTGCTAGTCCAACGATTCAACAATCCTGAACCGTCAAAAAAACAATAAGAGAAATAAGTTTTGTACAAGTAACACTCTCAACAGGAGTAGATTAGTACAATTGAAAATCAAAATATACTTCAAAATCAATATAGAAAGATGAAGCTTAGATGATTGTTACCAGATATCTGATTTAGAATTGAAATTTGCAATGTAAATAGATTAGAAAAACCTTGGCTTTGTTAGCAATAGCACAACAATAAGTTTAGAAAACTTCAACAAGACTCTTGAATTTGTATTATGTATGTGTTTGCTAGTTGTAATTAATTCATGTGAATAACATGTATTTATAGAATAATAAAGTAAATTTTCGCGTTGCCCAAGTTACTTGGAGTATTTCCCAAGTTCTGACAAACTTTGGGGGCCAAGCAATCAAATTTGGAAACTTTCCCTCGCTGTTATAAATTTAAAATCACGAAGGTCAGTCGCCTAATCCTAAAGGTCAGTCGCCTGTGCCTTTAAATTTCTGCGTATTTTGAAACACAGAATGAGGTTAGTCGCTTGATCATATGAGGTCAGTCAACTGATCCAATGCTGTCTGTTTAATTTTTATCAGCATAAAATGTCAAGTCGCCTGATCATGAAGCATTGGTCACCTGACCGTGCAAAACACAGGCTTTTAAAAACTTTGTTTCCAAAAAATCTTTAGCTTTTATACTAGTCATATTGAATCAAGACTTTTGAAAATATTTTCCATGGGTTTTCAAAAATGGGTCTCTAAGTCAATAATGATTCCTAAAAGTTTCATGTATCCTTATTGAAATCGTTTGAAGTACTTACTTGAGACTCTTTTACGACTATAAGTTTCTAAGCTTTAAATCTTCATGTATTATCTTTGCTCTTCAATGTCTTCATATATTTGCTTTGATTCTTTATATTTGATTTGACTTTAAACTGCAATAGACTTTAAGCTTCATAAGATCTTGTAGCATTAAGTTCGAGCTTTTAATAGTCTTGTCAAATACTTGATATTGGTCACTCGAGTCACTTGATTTTGATCTAAAAACACTTGAGTCATTTGAAATTTTACTTAGCTAAATATGTTAAGTTCCTTTGATTTTTTATCATCAAAATAAGATTCTAAACCTTGTTAGGCCAACAAGAGCAACTTAAATGCCCCTCAAACTCCAGGTAGTTTGGTTATGCTTTAGAGTTTAGAAATGTTTTGCAAAGCCTCACTCACAACAAAACAATCCAAATCTTGCAGTCATCTAGTGGGTGACAAGCACTCATGGACTTCTATGTAGTGGACTCAAGATCATCAAATTTTGATAATTTTAGGGTTACAAATAATGATAGTTGACATGTTTAAGCTAAATAGGTTCTTTGGAAGGTTAAAATTGTGAATCCAATGGAGTATATTTTAGTGGTTGCGAGGACAAAATTCTGAGTTTATCTAAGGGTTTGAAAGGGGGGAAAAAAAGGAGAGAGGAAAGTAAACAAAAATGTTAGAGGAATGTCTGTAGCAGTAAAAGAAATGTTAAAAGCAGGGAATGAAATGACAAAAGTTTTCTCTTAATTATAATGAATTACATACCGAGGAAGCTAGACATAGCATGGCATATGGCTTTAAAACTTATGGTTTGAAATGTTAGGGGGCTTAATTATAAAGCCAAAATGTCTATTTTGAAGAGTTTTTTTCCAAAAAGAATGAAAAAGAAGATTGCCTATAGGGAAAACGATTGAATTCTATTGATAAGAACTCCATCGATAACTAGGGCCAAACAACAATAGCTTGACTCACTTGAGGATTGATGGTAGTGCTGGGGGGAAGGGATCCTGGTCTTGTGGAAGGAAAACATTGTTGAACTATTTGTGCACACAATTGGATTCTTCTTTGTGTTCACTCTCTTAAGGAAGCTAGACAACAATTTCTCTTGGATCTTTATGAGCGCGTATAAACTAGGTGACGACCTTTCTATACATTTACTACAAAGCGATCTTGATGAAGCAAGAGCATGATTGGAGGTGATTTTAATATGGTGTTCTTCTCGCACAAAAGGTTCTAGGAAGCTTCGAAGAATGCAAGTATGAAAGCTTTTAGGGATTTTCTTCACGTGTATGCTTCTATTGATCTCCCTCTTATTGAGGGTGATTTTAATTGGTCCAACTCGAGAGAGACCCCTTATTTCTTGGCAATTGAAAGATTCTAAATCTCGATTGGTTAGGAGGAGTATTTTCCTTATGGTACCTTAATAATCCTTGCTAGGCCTACCTTTGACCACTTTCCCTTTTCGTTGGACTCTAAAGGAATTAAGTGGGGAACCAACTCCTTTTTGCATTGAAAATATGTGGCTTAAGCAATAAGAATTTAGAAAACTCAACAAGGATTGGTGGTCCCCTTCCCACTTTGAAGGCTTTGTAAGTTTTATTCTTGTGTCTGAGCAAAAAGAAATTAAAGGAAAAGTCAAAAGAAATTAAAGGAAAAGTCAAAGTGTTGGAATAAAAGAACTTCTAGTGATATTTGTACAAAGAAAGAAACCATCCTAAGGAAAACCTAGGATCTTGATGTTGTTGAGCTTTCTCAAGGCCTTAATGAGGACAACAAAAAAGTTAGACCCTTTTGGGAGAATTATTGTTTTTTGACACTATCTATTTGGAAGAAATTGCTTGAATATAAAAGTCTATAACCTTATGGCTTAAGGACGGGGATAGTAACACCAATTTCTTCCTTCGCACAACCAATGCTTGTAAGAGATACAACACCTTCAGCAACAAAGTCATCATCAATGATGGAAATTTTGATGAAAAAAGGGACATAAAAGAAGGCATTTGTGATTTCTATAAAACCCTTTACTCTAAGGTTACATTTTCACTCGTGAAATGCCTACTCCTAGGAATATATTAGTTATATTAGGTTAGTTACAATTAGTTATACAAAAACTTATGTTGTTACCATAAAACAAATAACAATGCAAAACCTTTTATTAGTCCATAACAAGGAATAGATAAGAGATAACCATTCCCAAATTTCATTATGTGAATGTCTATTAATTTCTTATTACATGTTGCATGAAATAATGAGACATATATAAGAATTAGCGATTACCTATATTCCAAACTGTTTAATATATATCATCTTATTTGAAGGAGTAGATATTCCATGAACCAAACACATAGGTTTTTACTCTAAGTCTTTTACATGGAGACCTTAGGTTGAAGGGTTAAGCTTTAACATAGATGGCTAGAACATGGGTGGTTGGTACACCCCTTGTGTGAAAAAAAAAATAAAAAATTATTTGTGCTCCTAAAATTGCAATCGTGATAAAGCTTTAGGCTTTGGTGGCTTCACCATGGCTTTTTCAAGCAAAGCAAATTAAGATGTTCTTAAGGCTGATGTTATCCAGGTATTTGATGAGTTCCATTCTATAAGCATACTTGTGAACAACATGAATTCCACATTTATTATATTGGTACTTGAGAAAACAAGCATTGTTAACATTAACTTGGTTTTCAGTATTTTCAAACTCTTTCCCAATCCTGTTAATCATAGTGCAACACCAACATGCCTTTGTTTGAAGGAGGCAAATCATGGTTTTTGTCATAGTTGCTTTGGATATTGTGGATTGTCACTCTAGTGCTGGAAGGGATGGAATTATCTACAAAATTGACACAACAAAAACCCTTCAATGATGTTTGGTGGGATTTCCTTCTCCATGTCCTATAAAAGAGTTTTGGGAACCTTTGGAGTAAGGTGAATTGAGTTGTGGATCACCACTTTGTCCTTTTCAATTCTTGGTAATGGATGCCTTTCAGTAATTTTTCACTTCTTTGAGGACTACAATAAAGAGATCCCCTTTCCCCCTTGATCTTTTCATTATCATGGAGATTCTCAAACTTTGTTGCAAAAATGCCCTGAGCTCAACTCTTTAAATGTCTAAGGGTGGAAGGAAGTGAGAGGAGGTTGGAAGCTTCTCGCCTCTTTTTTTGTGAATGATGCCATGATCTTCTGCGATGCAAAAGCTCTTAAATCCTTAATCTAAGATACTTACTTATTTGCCTAGAAGCAACTTCTGGCTTCAAAGTCAAATTGGGAAAAAGTAAGCTCATTCCCATTGGAAGTGTGAAATCTCTTGGCTTGTATATATTATGGGTTGTAAGTTTGGGACAATCCCTTTGAACTAACTTAGTCTCCCACATGGTGGAAAGTTTAAGAAAATATTTGATTTGGGGTCTTATTATTGAAAGATTTGAAAAAAAAAAAAGAAAAAGAAATTAGGTGGTTCGATGCACAAGTACCAATCTAAAGGTGGGAGTTCATCTTCCCCATTCCTTGTTTTATGGCTAAAAGACTAGAAGACATTCAAAAGATCTATTCATGGAAACCCAAGGGAGATTTTTAAATTCCATTTAGTTAAGATGGATGTTCTCCAACAACCAATTCCAAAGGCAATCTAGGTCTCAATTCTTCCACTCTCTTCAACAATGCCTTTTTGGGCAAGTATATGTGGAGATTAATGAACGAAATGAATTACTTTGGATAAAGATAATTGCTTTAACGTATACCCTCAATCAGAATGAGTGGGATTGCAAATGAGCCTTGATAGTCTTATGGGGTTAGTTCTTGGAAGACAATTGGAAAAAGTGGAAAGATTTTTTTCATTCTCATACTCTTTTATGTTGGAAAATGAGAACAACACCTTCTTATGGCATGATTGGTGGCGCATCTCATCTTCCCTAAGCTCTCAATTCCTTATAATTTTTAACCTCACCTGTAACACAAGTTGTTTTAGTCAGTACTTATGTGGGTTGTTTCACCAACGAGGCAACCTAGAAAATCCCTTGTGTTCAAAATCCTCATGAATGGGAGCTTGATGCTTTCATTGATTTTTATGGCTATCTTTATGGAATTGTCCCCAATAGGATATTTCAGATGTGCCCCCTTGGAAGCTCAATAATAAGTGATTAATTTATGGTTAGTTCCTCATACAAGTCACTGATTAAACACCCCAAGGCCAAACTTAATTTTCTTTTCAATGCCATTTGGAAAATTTCCGCTCCAAGAAAATATGCTTTTTTTTGCTCACGAGGCACCTTTTGAAATATTCTTACACTCAATAATCTTAAGATAAAAGGTTTCACCTTGGCTAATAGGTTCTTCTTTGTAAAGTTGATGTTGAAACTCTTGATTACCTTCTACTTCACTGCCCTTGGACTAGGGCTTTTATAGAATTTGGCCATTGCTATTTTGTTACAACATGGGTTCACTACTGAATCTTTAGGAAAGGACTTTGGGCTTGGAAGGGTATCATTTATACAAATAGAGAAGAAAAAACATTGGGTAGTTGATGCTTTAATTCATTTTTTTATGGATGCCTCTATAAAGATGTAACGACCTACTTAATTTTCACATTTTTTTTCCTTTTATAATAAAACCAATATAATTTATCCAACAGATCATAATCCACCTGAACTCATGGGTACCAGGGATAAAATAGAAACACATAATGGAAGTCTAAGTAGCAGAAAACATAAAATCATCAATAACTTATAATACCATATACAATATCATCCATCACAATACTAGAGTTGCTATATCCACTGTATATACATATATAAACCACCCAGAAGAGTCCTAGGATCATTCCCACAAAATCCAACTAACCCTATCAAAAAATACATACCCTTCAGAAAGGGCAGATCGGCCATAACTATCACAGTGGAGCTTTACCCGCTCTTCTATCAGGGGCTCCTGAAAAGTTAATATAATTCGGGGTGAGACACCTCTCAGTAAGGGAAATAAACTAATACTAGTGTGTGGCAACATGAGTATTTCCGTGTTCTATATAAAATCATACATAAACATATTAGTATAATTGTCTGTATCATATCTGAGAAACATATATTCTCATATCATGACAGAGCATACATGATTTTCATAAACATAATTCATCTCATATAACATAATACGAAAACAACCCTGGTAGGTTAGCTGGTTGTTTTCATGTATTACCCCCACATAATTGGGTTGTGTGGCCCGAACGCGGGACCTGACAATGGTTGGCCGACCACTGCCAAGTCAAAAGTACAGTATGTAAGTCTAATAGGTCTGCCAAACCTGGTCTGTACACTAGGGGCACTCACACTGCTACTCCACACAGCAACGTTAACACAAATATCATGATGAATCATGAACACATAGCAGCGGTACCGTGCAAGTGCTAGCCTAAACCAAGCCAACCAGGTTCTGATAGCATATAACATATAATCAAACTGTGATACATGGATATTTCATACTATTAGTTGCCACATCAATATCATCGCATCATTTTGCATATTTATATATATCATAAAAATCATTGGCCCGTACGCCGATATTTCATACTTTAGCATAGCTCGGCCCATACGCCAGCAAATCATATCTATAGCACGGCCCGTACGCCGAAAAATCATATCCATAGCACGGCCCGTACGCCAACAAATCATATCCATAGCACGGCTCGTACGCCGACAAATCATATACATTGCACGGCCCGTACGCCAACAAAACATATCCATATCATTATCATGTTCCCAGAAAACTGTATTTCATTATAAATTCCACTCATGCCACACGAAATTGGTTTCATACATATTTAAACATATCATCTTTTACAGCAATACTTTCCAAACATAAATATATATAAATATATTTATTTTCCTAAAATCGGATGTTGTATTAACATATATTTTCATAAAATAACTGACTTAGTTTATCCCTTTACCTGATTCCCGAAAAAGCCCCTAAAACAATCAACTCAACACCCGCTGGGTTCCCTGGTCAACACCCTAAAAACAACATTTCGTAGAACCAAACTACTGTATTTCTACATGTACTACGCTTTCTACAACTGTCAAGAAGTAAAATATTGAGTAGAAAGCCTTACCTCGAATTTGGAATGAATTCTGAACTCGACCCATCGACGATCCACTCTAGCAGATATACAGAGAACTTCCCCAGGAGTGTTGTGGTGGTTTCAAATCATCAATCTGGCGGCAGATGGACCCAAAAATTGAGAGAGAAGGAAGGAGAACTAAAGACGAGAGAGAAAATGAGAGTTGTGCATGAGTTTTTGGCCAAAAATAAAGATTTGGCCTATTTATACACTGGCCTTTGTCGACGAGCCACGTCACCTCGTTGACGAGGTCAATAGGTAATTTGTCGACGAACCTTTCACTCGTCGACAAAATTTAAAGATGCCCAAAACCCCCTCTCGGTATTTTCTTGTCGACGAAGTACACCCTCGTCGATGAGCCCAAACTGCCACGTCGTCAACGAAGACCTACTTGCCCCCTTTTTAATTTCCTTTTCTCCCTTCCTTTTATTATTTAAATATTATAAATTATCTAGGTCACTACAAAAGATGTCCTTTATAGGACAGTTTTGGGTGTGCCAACTTGGAAGTTTTAAAAATTAGTTACTTCATAATTAACTTATTCTACAAGTGAATAAGAGTTCCAAAGCCAAACTTAATTTCCAATGGAAAGCCATTAGGAAAACTCTTGCTTTCACCATTTGTTTTTTGTTTTTTTATTTTTTGGGTGAGGGTTGGGGTTAAGGGGAATTATAGCTTAGGATGTGGCTTTGGGGAAGATTCTTACATCCAATAGTCTTCGAAGAAGGGTTTTCACCTTGGTTAATAGCTTTATAAAGTTGATTTTAAAATTGCTGACCACCTTCTACTCCTCTACTCCCAGACTAGCCATTGCTACTTTCTTACATAATTGGGTCGCTGTTGAATTTGTAGGAAAGGTAATTTGTGCTTGGAAGGATATTGTGCAAATAGAGAAAGGAAAAAATATTTTCCTTGATCACTCTCACTATCTTTTAGATTATGGGGAGGGAGAAAAACACAAGATCCCATGAAGGAACTTCTACTCTAATAATGATCAAGGAAAGATGACTCTTTGAACTTCCCTTTAGGTTTAATGGGCAGTACATATCGGATACTTGATTAATTTTCAATCTCTTTTATATATTATCACATTGTTTATTGTTCACTTTTTTTTACTATTTTTTCTCTCATCTCTTGCTTGTAAAAGAGGTGACACACCCTTCTCGCCCTTTTATTGAATTCCCATTTTGCTGATAAAAAAATTATAAAATATTTACACAAAGTATTTACCTACATTTATATACTACACGTGATATTTATAAATATATTTAAAATATGAACTAATGCTGTCAAAATGACCACAAAGTTGTGGTGTTTTATAAATTCACCAAGCCATGTACAAAGGTTATTTGCGCACCGAATACATACACACATAGACATTTATTGCATAAAAAAATATTTTAATTACTCACACTTTTTATGCTTTGTGTGCGCATACAAATTAAGAAGAACACTTTAAAATTTATAAATGTTGTTAGACATGCTCATATTTTATATTCATTTTTCTCTTTACATAACACATTGTAGGTCCTTAGAACCAAGATAACTTTTTCAAAAACAAGTTTCCTAATGTAATACATCAAATGTCACGATAAATTTTGAGTAATAATTTGATGCATAAATAACATTTGAATTTTGAGGGACAATGCAAGATGTACATTCCTTTAATATCAACTTTCAAATTCATATCAAACAACTGCATTGCTTACATTGTTTATTCAATAGTTCATCATAGGACTTAGTGTATGTAGAATAAGTAAAGGATATTAAACTATGCATCTTGAGTTAATTTGCTAATCAAACTTCTAAATAGCTTACTATAACCCATTATTATATAATTTATGTCTAAACTAATTTTAAGTTAGATAAAAGCCTAGAGGGAGGAAGTCGGGCATCCATTGAGAACAAAAATTTTCCACAAGTGCATTTTGCTACTTGTGTACCGTGGAGCCAAGCATGTATTGCAGACATCCGATTAAAGTTTGAGACTTTAATATTGGATATTCTAAATTCAAATATTAAGAGGGTTGGGAAAAAGTATGAATGGAAACTTAACTATCTCACTTTGTGGAGCACAAGTCTAGTATGAGCCTCCAATTAATAATAAAAAAATCCTTATGCCGCTTGGACAATAATATGTGCGATAATCCTACATCAGTCATGTATTTGAATGATCTTGGTTATATAAAGAAGATAAAGTGGATTTTAGCCTTCTAAGACATCTCTGTAAGACAAAATCGTGGAATCTAATAGTTTATAGTAGTTGTCAATTAGAAAAATCTTAATCATAGTGATGAATTATGTTTCAATCGTATAAAATGTTTAATGAGACTAAACTGTAACATCTAATAAATGGAGTAAAGTTGATCAAAGTTGAAACCAAAACTACAGCACGAGCATGTATGGCATGACGCACACATACACACACGCATCATGTGTTGGCCCACATATGTGGGTGCAATTAATGCTTGGAAAGGAGTCAACAATTGCAGCCTCCCTATGAATCATGTTGGAGCATGCATGATTATTTTTTTTTTCTTTCAACACCGACTCCCCCTGCAGTCAAGATTTGCAGCTAGCAGCAATTGGCTAATTAAATGCAGCTTTCTTCGCGACTCCTTTTGTAGTGACCCAAAGAATAATAGTATTTTAAAAATAAGAGAGAGGAAAATGGAAACAGGAACAGAAGGAGGCAGTAGGCTTCGTCGACGAATGTCTTTAGGATCTCGTCAACGAGGTCCCATTTCGTCGATGAGAAAATACCGAGCAAGGATTTTGGGCTACTCTGAATTTCATCGACGAAGGGTAAGGTTCGTCGATGAATTTCCTTAAGGACTCGTCGACGAGATGACATGGCTCGTCGATGAATCTCGTAGTATAAATAGCCCTAAACTAATTTTTAATCGCAAAATTTCAGCTGAACCCTCTCTCTCTCTCTCTCCTCTACGGCTCCTCCTCCTTCTTCTATCAATTTTGGTCCCGTTAGTTGCTAGATCGACAATCTAAGGCCACCACGACGTTTCTGGCAGAGTTCTTTTCTAGTCTGCCGGAACGGATCATTGGTGAAACGAAGTTGGAATTCATCCCAAATTCAAGGTAAGGTCTTTTATTCAGTTTTTGGCTTCCTGGCAGCTGTAGGAAATGATGTAGGCCAAGAAATATTGATGTTTTGTTATGAGATTTATGGTTTTTAGAGTGTTGAGTGGAGAACCTTGTGGGTGTTGGACCCGTTATAGTAGGGGATTTTTAGCAGGAAATAGGTAAGGGAAATATGTTATGCTAGGTTATTTGAGAATGTTTTCAGTATAAAATTATAAATGTTTCACCAGAGTATTGTTTACAGTAGAGATTTCTACAGTTTATCAAATATGATTAATATGTTTTAAAATTACTGTGTAGCTTGAGAATATGTACATAGTATAGAAACATGCTTTACAATATTTTCAGAGATGTGTTTTACAAAATATATAGATAGTGAATGTATTTTACAGCAATTACAGAAATACCATGATTATACAGTTCTATAGAACCATGACATATAGATTTACAGTTAATTACAGAGACACAGTTGATATAGATACAGTTTTCTACAGCGTCATGGTTTATACAGTTATTACAGAATCATGGTAAAATAGATAATAGTATATGGAGATGTATTATATAGTACAGTTACAGAGCACGGTACCGTAGCTACATACAGTTTATAGAGTGCAACCACCTATTCAGATAATACATTGTATAAAGGTTGAACGCATAGAGCCCACGAGTGGACAGGCTCCCCATCAGATATGGGTTGAGGAGGGCTGATCAGACTATGGAGTATAGTGATTTATTCCTGGTTGGCCAGCCAGGGTAAATCCCGCCTACGGGCCGCACAACCCTATCATGAGGGGTTAAATCATGACACACAAGTATCCACAGGGAAGTTTACAATTATTATTATGTTTATATAGCTTTACAGAAATAGAAAATATATACATATATTAGCAGTATTTTGAATAGAAACTTGAAGTACGGAAATGTTAAGCAACAAGTAAAAGATGAAGATTATATTTCTGGTTTTGTACTTTACAGATTTGGTGATACATGACTGTATAGTGATAGATTTTCACAGTATTGTAACTCATTTGCCACACACTAGTAATAACATATTTCGTCTTACTGAGTTTTGGCTCATCCCAGTATTGAATTATTTTTCAGGTGAGCCAGTTGGGCGAGCGGACCAGGCTCGTAGATAGAGGGGTCACAATACTGCCCTGTCAGAGAGAGTGAGTATATTTTTGAGAATATTTTTGTATAGCCCTCACCGGTTGAGGATATTGGGGAAACAGTTAAATATGTGTATTTTGGGCAACCTCTTAGCACTCTGGTATTGTATGTAATTATGTATGGATATATTTATTTGATTTCCACTTCTTGCCGCTTAGGTTAATGATTGGGTTCAATCCAGTATGGTATCAGAGCATGTAGAATATCATAGTATAAAAAAAAAAAAAAAAAACCTAGTTAAATAGCAGGTCGTTACACCTCTCCCTGCTATAAAATAGGTTGTTTTGTAAAGGAAAAATAGGTGAGAGACATACACAAGTGTAAATAGTGTGTTGTGTTTGAGAGGCAGAGAGGTTGAGTTGAGAGTTGAGTTTGAGTGTGTTACTACTCCTCCATTGTATTTCCTATTGATATAGTGAGACTCCCTCTCTACCATGGACGTAGGCCGAGTTTGGCCGAACCATGTAATTCTTGTGTCCCTTGTGATTGCCTCCTTGTGTTTATGTTGTGGACCATCCCCAATCCCCAACAATTGGTATCAGAGAATTTGGAGAGAGCGAGGAGTGTTCAGAGTGGTTTTTTATGCAAAACCTAAACACTCCCAGTGAAGGTCCAAATTTTCAAATTGCTCCAAATCTGAGCATACCATCGAATTGGCAACGATGAGACGAAGCTGGGACAGCAAATCGCATCATAAAACTTATCCCAGAAAGTCTTCACGCGCCCAGTAGAGGCATGAACGACATCTTCACGCGCCGCCACTAATTTCCTCTTATCTACCAGCTTCTTGAGTTGCTTCCCCGTGAAGACTGCACGCTGGTGAACGTGTTGATAGTGTTGGAACTCTCAACCATGAGAGTGATTGTTGTTTGGTGAGGGTCTTAACAAAAATATGCATTTCTATGCAGAGGCGGAGCAAGATTTGAAGGAAGAAGATTGAGTCTTCCCACACCAATTACACAAAACAACAAAAGGTGGGGTCTTTTATTAAATAAAAAAAAAAAAAAAAAAGGGCACATCACTCCTTTATTAAACAAAAGAAAGGAGGGCATCCACCTGCACAAATAATTGCATTGAAGCAAGTGGCAGAAGAGTGTAGAAGAAGGTGTGCACCACATCACTTCACACGTGGCAAGATCTAATTTTTCCATGTCACCAATGGGGGCCATTTGCCACGTCATTAGAGGGACCCACATATACCAGGTCAAATCCATTCCTAGCTATTTTGGTCATTCTGGACGCACTAGTGTGATCAATTTTGGAAAAATAAACCTCTAAGTTGTTGTTTTATAATGAATGATAATTTATCCAAGTTCGGTGTGGAGAAATTTGACGATAGAAACAATTTTAGTTTACGGCAGAGTACAGTCAAGGATATCTTGATTTAGCGTGAGTTGATCAAGATGCTAATCAGGAAGCTAGATAATATCAAAGATGATGCTTAGGTAGAAATGGAAATGAAAATGGTTAGTGCCATTCATTTGTGTCTGTCAAATGAAGTTAAGTATTTTGTGTTAAATGAATCATCACCTTTTAAGCTATGATAAAAATTAGAACAAAGATGCATATCAAAATCTCTGACAAACAAGCTATTTCTAAAGAAAAAACTCTATCAGCTAAGAATGGAGGAAGGGGTAATTATTTTTTATCACATAAATGACGACAACAAGATGATGACCCAGTTAACGAGTCTTGGTGTAAAAGTTGAAAAAGAAGATAAAGCACTTCTTCTCCTGGCATCTCTACCACCTTCTTATGATAGTCTTGTCACATCATTGCTTGTTGGTAAGGAAACCTTGAAATTGGAAGAAGTGATGGCTTCACTATAGGATATTGACACCCTAAGAAAGCCAATCATTAACCTCCAAGGGCGCCCCTTGGTCACACAAGGTGAGAAACAGACTAGGGGCTATAATCAAAATAGAAATTTTCCTCATAACCGTGGAAGATCGAGAAGAAGATGGTCCAAATCTAAAGCTCCAGGAAATTCCAACAACACTTTGGAATTATGGCAAGTCTGACAACTACAAAAATCAATGTCGATCCCAGAAGAAGGAGTCAAAAAACAAGATTGAAGCAAATTTCGCCTCTTCTTCAAGAGAAGGAGATGCACTGCTATGCCCTTTGGAAAGGAAGGGAGAGTCTTGGGTGTTAGACTCTGGAGCCTTATTTCACGCAACAGGCAACAAAGAAATGCTTGACAGGTATATACCCAAAAATCTAGGCAATGTTTATCTTGGTGATGAAAAACCTTGTGAAATTGTAGGGAAAATGAGAAGCAAAAATAAATTTGACAAGTACCACCTAGAGTTTGACTGATGTCAAATATATCCCTAATCTCAAGAAAATTTTATTTCATTTGGACAACTTGCAAGTGAAGGTTACACTACAACCTTTTTTGGCGCTAATTAGAAAATTTCCAAAAGCGTAATGACATACTTGCGCGGTAAGAAAACTGGTACTCTTTATATGACCACAGATGCTTGCATGTCAGTTTCAGTTGCTGCAGGGAATGAAGATTCAAACCTATGGCACCAGAGACTCGATCACAAGAATGAAAAAGGTTTCAAAATCATGAACACAAAGGGAAAGATACCAGGTCTCAAGTCAGCCAATATCAACCAATGCAAGAGCTGCATCCTCGGCAAACATAAAAGAGTCAGCTTTCAGACATACAATCGGACCCCAAAGAAAGAAAAATTGGAGTTGGTGCACACCGATGTTTGGGGACCGAGCCCTGTTTCATCCATTGGCAGGAAATCCTATTTTGTCACCATCATTGATGACCATTCTAGGAAAGTATGAGTTTATTTCTTAAGACGTAAATCCGAAGTGTGCGGCATTTTCAGGAAATGTAAGGCTATGGTGGAAAATGAAACAGGCTTGAAAATAAAAAAGTTGAGATCAGATAATGGTGGTGAATATGAAGATAGAGAATTCAAAAAGTTTTGCTATGAGCATGGGATCAGACTTGAAAGATCCATGCCAGGTACACGCTAACACAACGACATAATAGAACGAATGAATAGAACCTTGATTAAGAAAGCCAGAAGTATCTGATTTCAAGCAGGTTTACCAAAGCAGTTTTAGGTAGAAGCAATTAGTACAACTGCTTATTTAATCAACTGAAGTCCATCGGTACCATTGTAGTTCTATTTACCAGAGGAGGTATGGAGCAAAAAGTAGGTAAAACTTTCACATTTAAAAGTTTTCAATTGCGATGCTTATGTGCATATTAGTGATCAAGCTAGGGGCAAGCATGATCCAAAATCTAAAAAATGCACACTCCTTGGATATGGTGAAGATAAGTTTGGTTACCGCATCTGTGATGACCCAAACAAGAAAATGATCAAGAGTCAAGATGTTGTTTTCAATGAAAAGGTTATGTACAAAGACGCAACATCATCAAGTAATCTTGCACCAAATGACCCCAATTTTGTAGAGTTGGATGATAACACTAATAGTAACATGGCACAAAAGAAAATTGATAATTCTCAGATAGAGGAATCTATCATAGAGGGGTGCACTGAAGCACCACAGACTCTAGTTTTGACTCCTACTCCAATACTGAAGAGGTCTTCCTGACCGCATGTACCGAATAGGAAATAATTGGATTACTTGTTACTAACTAATGCGCGTGAACCAAAGTGCTATGATGATGCATGTATGGTGGATGAGGCTAGCAAGTGGGAACTTGCCATGAAAGATGAGATGAAATCCCTCACCGATAATAGGACTTGGGAGCTAGCTAGGTTAGCCAAGGGAAAAGAAGCTCTTTAGAAGAAATGGGTGTACCACATAAAAGAAGAGCATGATGGTTCGAGAAGATACAAAGCAAGACGTGTGGTCAAAGGTTTCCAACAAATAGAAGGTATTGACTGCTCAGAAATCTTCTCACCAGTTGTGAAACACATGACCATTCGGTTTGTTTTGAGCATTGTTGCAGCAAAGAATCTACACCTCAAGTAGTTAGATGTAAAAATTGCTTTCCTCCATGGTGATCTAGAGGAGGAGATATACATGCACCAACCTAAAGGTTTTACAGAGAAAGACAGAGAAAAAACTTGTTTGGAGGTTGAAACAGACTCTAAGATGGTGGTATAAGAAATTTGACGGATTCATGCAAAAGAATGACAGCCGCAAATGCAATGCTGATTATTGTTGCTATTTCAAGAGGTATAAATCAAGTTACATAATTATTTTGCTTTATGTTGATGACATGTTAGTTGCATATGGATATTACGATATCTCCGAGGTACAATTAATAAATGTTTATGCATTGGCAAAAGTGATATGACATTATAGGGATACGTAGATGCAGACTTTGCTGGTGAGATAGACCACCGAAGAAGCACTACTGGATATATAGCCCCCGGACCCGCCACGTTGGCCCAGAGCGTTAGTAAAACATATAAGTATCTTTGATGCCACATATAAATATACTGCAACCTGCCTTAACTAGGGAATCCTGGGTGCACCTATCATTATTGGAATTAAAAACATACAACGGAAGATTTCTAAAACATCAAAATACATTATCAGAGCTCTAACTAATCCCAAATACATACATGCAACTACTTTTCTATATAATACAACCCAACCGAATAACAAAATGTAGCCACTGGTGACTCACCAGCTCTGTCTATCACCCCCAAAATGTCTAATCCCTGCCCCGTAGTAAGCTAGGCTTGGTTCCCTGAAGGACCTAAAAAATGATTTGTATAATAGGGTGAGACACTTCTCAGTACGATGGATTATATTATTATTAGTGTGTGGCTAGCATGAGTTACCGTGTGAATGTAAAACTTCCATTATTTTTACCACATATGAAATGACATTTAACTATACTAATCAGTAGTACTGAAAATACATAAGTTCTGAAAAATAAACTGTTAGCTCAATATAGCCTATTTTTATAGTAAATTTGCCCATATATGCTTAAAAGATACAACATGCATTGCTGAATTAGCGTTGTTATGCTATCACATACTCATACGACATGCTTCCCCCCATAACAGGGTTGTGCGGCCCGAAGGCTGAACTCAGCTTATGACCAACCGACCTTAGCTGAGTTAGAAAACGATTGTAAGTACGATTGTGCCAACCTGCGGTAACCCAGAACTGCATCGGATGGGGGCCTCGGCACTGACCTCGGGGGAGTACTGTGCCCAGGTCTCCAATCGACTATCCCCTATCCCACTTCCATCCCCGTGTGACTGCACCTCCTCCAAATCTAACTAGGGTACCGTGCTCATAATATCACATTTCATATCCACAGGGATTTAAAATCATATATGACAACTTACATAATAAAAACTGTATTATATCTCGTTTCGTATAAAATCTGACATTCAATAAAACCCGGCCCCCGACCATCAGGTAAAACTTGGCCCACGGACGTTATGTAAAACCCAGCCACCGCCGTTATATAAAACCCAGCCCCCAACCATTATGTAAATCCCAGCCCCCAGCCATTATGTCAATCTCAGCATATAGTCGTCATATCATACTATATAATATTAGTAAAAACATTTTGTTCATATATGTCATTTAAACCATTCTCATGTCACACAATTTTCATCTAATAAATCATAATTATATTATCGACTGAAAACATGTCAAATCATGCTAAATATATGCTTCGTTAAAAATACAAGTTTAATTATCTTCACAAATTTTATTTGATTAATATATATATATAAAGGAAAACGGAGATAATCAACCCTACTCACTTTGAACCTTAATAAAAGACACATATCAATTTGAAATCAATAATTTCAATCAGTCAAAATGTTCAGAAAATCTAGTACTTCAATCCAGTAATCTCATATTCAAATTTAATCAGTTAGTTTCTAAAATAATATTTATTGACCAAACCCTAGGCTCGAAAACCTCAGTTTGAAAGGTTGCATTGGAAAATAAAAGTCGTAATCATATGTACGTAAACCTATACTGCATTTTAATCGGTTTATAATCCAAAAACAACTGACATAACAACCCGAAAAGAACGAAAACTCGAAACTCTAACTTTTCGAACCGGCAAAAAAATGAGATCCTACAAGCCAAAAGAAGGGAGAGAGGATCAAGGAGTACTCAAAGACGATCCAAGAGGCCAAGGAGAGAGAGAGAGAGAGAGAGAGAGAGAGAGAGAGAGAGAGAGAGAGAGAGAGAGAGAGAGAGGGTATCCAAAAACCCTAAGTAAAGAGAGAAAGAGGATTGTGAAAGTTATTAAAAAAATACATAACTTAGCCCTTAAGTAAACATACCCGCATGAAAATCGTCGCCAATTTTTCTGGGCTTAACCAAACCGGTGACGATTTGTCCTTAAACCCACTCTCAGTTGTTTACTTATGGGAAAATCGTCTACAATTTTTTTGATCCTCACAAAACCGTCGCCGGTTTTCTCCTGTCCAAACCAATTTCCTCTTTTTACTTTCCTTTATCTTTTATTTTATTTATTTCTTTATTTTCTTGGTTTGAATTACTACAATGTCCCCTCCTTACAAAAATTTCATCCTTAAAATTTACCAATTGATTTCCATCACATCCACAGAATGATTACTGATCTACTGATCCGACTCGAGGAAGAGCCAGCGGCCAACCACATAGCAGCCTCGTCCCAAATTTATTAAATACCCTCACTAATGGCGGAGGAATACCATGGTTACATATACTATTTCGGGAGATTATAATATCCATATAAAACTCTCTCGAAGACCAACCATGATCAAAAACAGTAAACAACTGATAAAGCTAAGCAAACCTACTCTAAGAAACTCATATACAAAACCAACACTACCTACCATTCTACTTACCTATTTAGCACCGAGCCTCTCCGAACAACTGTGGATACATCTAACGTATTTTTGTCTCTAATTCCTATAATGCTTCCTCCACTACATAATTACGCCAAAGTACCTTTACAAGCGAAATCCTCTTAGTACGTAGCTCCTGTTCCTTTTAGTCTAGAGTCTGAACCGGTATCTCCTTATATGCAAAGTGTTCTCGAGCTCCAAAAATTCGTAACTAATCACATGTGAAGGATTTGGAATGTACTTCCTTAGCATGGACACGTGGAACATGTCGTGAATCATAGACAGTACTGGGGGTAATGCTATTATGTACGCCACCAAACTGAATCTCTCCAAAATCTCAAATGGCCTGATGTATCTAGGGCTTAGCTTCCTTTTTTTCCCAAATCTCATTACCCCTTTCATAGAAGCAATCCTAAAAAATATGGAATCACCTATTTTGAACTCCAGCTTTCGCTAGCGTATATCCACATAGCTCTTCTACAGACTTTGTGCCATCTTAATTCTTTCCCTAATAAACTGGACCTTCTCAGAAGCCTGCTGCACAAGCTTCAACCCTAAAATTTTCCGCTCACCAACCTCATCCCAGTATAATGGAGATCGGAACCTTCAACCATACAGCGCCCCATACTGTAACGTTCTCAAATTCCTTAATATAAAATGAAGCATAATAAATAGAAAGGTCAACTCGAACCCGTGGGTAACGGGGATACCTGTCAATCACAGCAGAAATCTAAGTAGCAGCAAGTATAAAATCTTAATCATCCAACCATAAAACATAATACCATAGTTTACTACATCATTAAAATACTGTATTTATGTACAACCTTCAAAACATCAAAATAACCCTATGATCGTACAACAAAAATCTCCTGATCCTAGATCAAAATCTTACCCTCCTAGTGAGGTAACTCACTAACTCAACGGCGGTCATGACCTGCTAGTCTCTTAGGGTCTCCTAAAAAATTAATTTAGTTCGGGGGTGAGACACTTCTCAGTAAGGGAAAATAAACTAAATACAACTGTGTAGCAACATAAACATTTAATGCAATTATACATATAGAGTACATTTCATATATCTGAAAACATTCATCATGTCATACTAAATAATCATATATTTTCATATTTGCTGGTAAATCATATCGTACATAAACATCTGTTCTAACTGATAATACTGAAAACATACCCAGGATGAATAGCTAGCTAATGTCATGTATTACCCCCGATGACGGGTTGTGCAGCCCGAAGGCGAGACCCGACAATGGCCGGCCGACCACTGCTGAGTTAAAAATATCTATAAGTACGATAGGCCTGCCACACCCTGGATTGGACTGCCAGGTGGACGTCCACACTCTTTTGAAAGCCACATCGACAATCCATCTCCCACCCCTTTGTGGAGTGGTTAGCACTAATCTGAACATAGATATATAATCTATATAGCTACGATACCGAACTCCTGAACTGAACTAAACTAACATCCCGATTCTGATAACATATAGTACATGATAATATAGCATCTTTCATAATTACAGCCTTGTGCTGAACATTTCATAATTACGGCCTCGTGCCGAACATATCATAATTACGGCCCCATACTGAACATATCATAATTACGGCCTCACGCCGAACATATCATACATATCGTTCTAAAATTAAATCAATTACCATGCATTTCAAAATCATCATAATATATTGTACTCTTTTATAATTTCACAAAACACATTTCATTCATATCATCATCGTATCATGATATCCTTCCATGGAAAATAATATTCATGCCACACATTTGCTGTATAAAACCATACATTATATTCTAAAAATCATAACTTCTGGCATCTCATACATATATATACGTTTCATCACATTAGCAGTATTTTTCTCAAACGTACATTTATTCCATAATATTCAAATATCATAAATACTTTCAGGAAATCAATACTCATAAATAATAATAATTTGCGTGAAAATGATTGTTTTAGTTTATTTCCCTTACCTGGCTACTGAGAAAGCCCCCTAAAATATCCTGGTCTAATACCCGTAGGATTTCTTGATCAATACCCTGAAAAAGAAAATTCCCAGTATTAAACTTCAATATTTCCACGTGTACATCATTTCCTATAACTACCGCAAGACCAAGTTTGGCTTAAAAAGTCTTACCTCAACTCAGGGATGATTTTCAACTTGCATTCATCAACGATCCGCTCCGACAAATTTAGAGAGAACTTCCCCAGGAGCGTCATGATGGCTTCAAATTGTCGATCCGGTGTAAATTTAGCCCGAAATTGAAGAAATAAAGAGAGAGAACCGAAGGGGAGAGAGAGAGGAGAGAGTTAGCTTAATTGTGAAGTTAAAAATTCGGATTTTGATATTTATAGAACAGGGGATTCATCGATGAGCCACGTCATTCGTCAACGAATCCTTTAATAATTTCGTCGACAAAGTTCAGTCCTCGTTAACAAAATTCATTCGGCTCAAAATCTCCCTCGGCATTTACTCGTCGACGAAATTCAATCTTCGTCGACGAATTCTCTTATGCCCTCATCAACGAATATGTCTTCGTTGACAAGTCCTCTGATAATTTCCTTTCCTTTTTACTATTTAAATTCCATCTTTATTCGAGTTGTCACACATACAGTGCTATCTCGATATTGACCTGATAACTGTTATTTTATGCAAATTCAACTAACAACAGATATTTAATCTAACTACCCCTGAAATCCAGTACACACGCCCTCAGTATATCCTCCAGAATCTGAATGGTCCTCTCTGACTGACCATCAGTCTGTGGGTGAAAAGCAGTACTGAAAGTCAGTTGAGATCCCAATGCTTCTTGTAGACTCTTCCAAAATCGGGAAGTAAACCGCGGCTCCCAATCTGAAATGAAGGACGTAGGTACCCCGTGCAATTCGACTATCTCCTGCCCAAAGAGTCCTGCTAGCCTATTCATGGAATAATTGAATTTTACCAAATGAAATGGCTAGTCTTCGTTAGTCTGTCACCAACTACCCAGATAGCATTCTGTCCATGAAGTGTCGATGGCAATCTTGTGACAAAGTCCATGAAAATGTGCTTCCACTTCGACTCAAGGATGAGAAGTGGTTGCAACGGTCCTGTTGAGCTCTGATGTTCGTCCTTTACCTGCCGACATCTCAGACATTGCTCAACAAGACATGCGATCTCTTTTTTCATGTTAGACCACCAAAAACATTTTCGTAGATCTTTGTACATCATTGTGCTCCCTGGATACACTATATATAGAGAGCGATGTGCCTCTTCCAGGATGGTTCGTTTAATCTCAGCATCATTCAGTACGTATATCCTGGTGTGAAATCTTAACACCCCGTCATCTAAAACATTAAAGTCTGCCTTCAACCCATCCTGAACCTCATTCACAATCTCTACCAGTTCTGCATCTTTCCTCTGGGTTGTTCTGATCCTTTCCCGTAAGGTCGGTTGCACTATCAGGCTAGCAATGATGCTTCATGATTTCCTTCCACTAACTCCACACCCAACCTTTCCAAGTCCATCCTGATCCGATGTTGAACTCCAATTGCTGATACTGACGCATTCCCTGACTTCCGACTTAAAGCATCAACTACCACATTAGCTTTTCCTAGGTGGTAATTGATGGTACAGTCGTAGTCCTTTATCAACTCAAGCCATCTCCGCTGTCTCATGTTCAACTCCTTCTGAGTGAAAAAGTACTTAAGACTCTTGTGATCAGTAAAGATCTCGCACCTTTCACCGTACAGGTAGTGCCTCTAGATTTTTAATGCATAGACTACTGCTGCCAATTCCATGTCATGCATCGGGTTCTTCTCGTACTCCTTGAGGTGGCGAGAAGTGTTTCCGATAACCTTTCCCTACTGTATTAAGACATGCCCAAGTCCCTTATTAGATGCATCATTGTAGATCATAAATCCACCCTCTCCGGATGGAATAGTCAACACTTGGGTAGTAACTAGTCGCTGCTTCAGTTCCTGCAAACTCTGCTCACAATCATCATTCCACTCGAACTTCATGTTCTTCCTCGTGATCCGTGTCAACAGACCTGATAGTTTATAAAAACCCGCTACGAACCGGCAGTAATATCCCGCCAGACCCAAAAAACTTCTAATCTCATGCACGATCTTTGGTCTTGCCCAATCAACTACCGCTTCTATTTTACTCAGGTCCACTGAAACACCTTCTCTGGACACTACATGTCCTAGAATGCCACTTGCTCTAACCAGAATTCGCATTCTTGAACTTTGCAAACAACTTTTTTCCCCTAAGTACCTAAAGTACTAACCTCGTGGAATACCCTGTTTATCAAGTCTATGAATGTCGTAGGAGCATTGGTTAATTCAAAAGGCATAACCAGAAATTCATAATGGTCATACCTAGTACGGAAAGTCGTCTTTGGTTTATCCTCTGATTTAACCCTCACCTGATGATACCCGGATCACAAATCAATCTTGGAGAAGACCTATGTGCCTTGTAACTAGTCAAACAAATCGTTAATTTGGGGTAACGGGTACTTATTCTTTACTATCACTTTATTAATCTCTCAATAATCGATGCACATCCTCATCAACCCATCCTTATTCTTTACAAAAAACACCGGTGCTCCCCAGGGTGATACCCTTGGTCTGATAAACCCCTTATCAAGTAGCTCCTGAAGTTGTTCCTTTAACTCCTTTAGTTCCTCTGGAGCAATTCTGTATGGAGCCTTAGAAATAGACGCTATCCATGAAAGAAACTCAATGGCAAATTCGACCTCGCGATGGGGAGGTAATCCTGGTAAGTCCTCTATGAAAACATCTGAAACTCCCTTATCATGGGGATATGCTCCAGTTTAAGTTCCTCCCTCGATGTTTTTTTCACAAATGCTAGGTACCCCTGACATCCTTCTAGGAGTAACCTCTTTTCCTGAATGACTAAAAGAATCCATGGTGCAGAGCGCACACACAATCCAATAAATATAAACTCCTGCTCCTTAGGAGGTCTGAACATTACCTCCTTCCTGTGGCAGTCAATACTTGTATAGCTAGCTGCTAATTGATCCATTCCCAGAATGATATCAAAACCATGCATGACAAAGATAATCAAGTTAGCAAGCATCATTCTCCCCTGAATCTCCACTAGACAGTCTCAGATCACTTTACTACACACTACCACTGACCCTGTTAGTGTGACCACCTCTAACTCGGCATCTAACAATTGTGTTTCTGCCCCACACAATTTGATGAATTCCTGAGAAATGAAAGAATGCGTCGCACTTGAATCAAACAATACAATGACTTTATTGGAAAGCATGTAAATATTACCTGCCACCATATCTTCTACATTCTCGGCGTTGCTGGGAGTCAAGGAATACACCTGCACATGGGTCATACCCCTTTAGTAGTTTCCACGCAGTGCCTAGTTACCTCCCTGATACTGCTGTTGTGGAGGTGGGAAATTCAACGTCGCGCGGCAATCTCGTGCCTATTGACTTTTTGAGTCTGATCCCTGTTTTGATGCTGACAAAGTACCAATATATTATGTATGCATTTAGTGTGTGAATAGGTTTTCATTTCAGCATGAAAGTAAGATACTGAAAAATGGATGCCAGTAAGAACATAAAGCTCACACTCTCCTAGCGTTTTCCTTGAAGATTTAAGAGCAAAGAAGATAAAGAAGACATTTGTTTTAAATTGTATATGCATTTATTTTTATATTTAGTCTGTAATAATGCATACATCTTGCATGATATGTTTTAAATGCTCAGATGACCGTAGAGTGACCATAGGGACCGAATGACCTTAGGGCAGGTCAACCGACACCGGATTTTTAGGGTTATTTCTCAAAGGCCTTAGACTGACCTTAGGACCCTAAATATTGCATAAAAATGTCCCCTATAGTCTTGAAAATAAACATTATATAATTAGGGACAATTTAATAAAGGGGAAAAGACCAAAATGGCCAAGGATGGCATGTTCAGTCGACTAAACTTAGTTACATGAGTTCTTAAGTCGATCGAACTCCCACTGGGTCAACAAGTTGACCTCTCGCTCAACTGACTAGATATATACAAGCAAGACCTGATCAACCGAACCTCCTCCAGTCAACAGGTGAACCGCTCGGTCGACCGACCAAAGTTATATGGCCAATGCCCTGGTTGACCGAACATCCTCGGGTGAAGCCCTAACCGCCCGGTTGATCAAACTTCATAGTTCAAATTGACTCAGTCAACCGAACCGCGCATAATTGGAAAATCGCCCTTGAACTCTCATGTCCGGTCGACCATCCTTTCAGCTCAAATTATCACAATCAACTGAACGTAGCCATTTGGTCAACCGAACCTCATGTACGGTTGACCAAGCCTCTTGGGTTGTTTAATTTTTTACCGTCGGTAAATGAGATTATTTTTAATTAAACATCATTAATCTTTTTCTAAAATGACATATGTGTCCCCAACGGTTATAATTTTCACAAACTCTATAAATACCCCCTCATTACTCCAGATTAACAACTTTAATTAACCCAAATTTTCTCTCTAATCCATTGTTAATTAAAGTTCCCCCAAAATGCTTTTTATTGTTTAAATCATTCTTTTGGGGTTGTTGGCCTTACAAGACTTAAAATTTTGTTATCTTGTTTTGATGCTAATAAACAAGTGAAATTTAATGTATTTATGTGAGTAATGATATTTCAGGGCTCATATATGAGAAAGCGAGGCCAAAGTACTCACAAGGATCAAATGAAGCTTAAAAGAGTCAAAGCATGGATTTAAAGATGATATATTAAACCTTGAATATTAAAGCTTGAAGATCAAGAAAGGGCCAGAGCAAGCATGAAGACTTGAGCGTTTAAAATGTTAATGTCTTAGAGGTCTTTATGTAAGTATTTTAGTGTTTAAAATATCGTTTGAAATATTATGAAGCTCTTAGGTTAAATTCTTGGACCTAGATACTTTTTAAAATACTTGAAAAATATTTTTATAAGGTCAAAAATTATTTTAAAAAGGTTAGAATCATTTTTGGAATAAAAAGCACCAAAAAGAGTTTTTCCAAATGCTGTCAGTTTTTATACATCCGAATTTAAGTGAATTTTTCTATATCAAAAACTCCTTATTATAAAATGTTGTCAACATAATAGTTGTAGTATTTTCTCTTAGTTTTCTTTTGACACCAAGAAAACGTAATTTTGAGTTATATAGAAAACGTTATGGCCAAAACACTAAAGCGGGGTCATAGTTGTTAGCCAACTGAACACTGTTCATGGGAGGAACTTCAATTGACTAAACAACACACAGAACCACTTCAGACGTCTGAAAATTTTCTAGGACAAAACTAAAACAGGTAGTAGCTATTCAGATTACTGAACTCGACACTTCAGACATCTGAACTTGACACTTTAGACATCTGAACCCGACACTTCAAATGTCTAAACCCACTCTTTAGACATCTAATCCTGTGTCTAGTTCATTTTTTAAAGGATCTCAGGAACTTCAGATGACTGAACTCGACTCTTCAGTCATTTGAACACTGTTTAATGGGAAAATTTTTTAAAATCTAATATTTTATAAAATAGCCGTTTGGGCTTCAAATTTTCTAACAACTTGGGAAATTATCTAAGGAAACTTTAGCAACAAGGAATCTTATTTGAAAGCCTATAAATACATGGTTTTGCAAATCAAAACTTATCCAAGAATTGAAAAATCTGTTTTGAGAAAGCTGAAAGCACTCTTGTTCTTACAAGTTCTCTTACTCACTCATTGCAAATCTCTTTTGCTGAGATATTCTAAAGTGCTAATCCTTCCTTCTCTGAATTCCTACTACTAATTCTCATCTAAGAAGGATATTGGTGAATTCTACACTTAAGCTTCATTCTATTTCATATTGATATTTTATATTGAAGTCTATAGTGCCGAAATTGTACTAACTTGCTCTTTGAGAGAGTATACTTGTACGAAGATCTTATCTTGTGTTTCTTGTAGTTCTTTGACATTCCAAGGATTGTTTGGATCATTGGCTAAGTAAGGGGATATTGCTTAGAGAGGCGGGCTCTAGCCTAAAGGAGTGACCGAACGAGGGGACATCGTTTGGAGAGGCAGGCTCTAGCCTAAGTGAAGGAGTGTTTGAGCGTGGGGTATCGCTTGTAATCAGGTTTTGTTCCACAAGCCAATGGAACAAGTTTAGTGAATCCTTTGGTGGTTTGCCAAAGGCGAGGACATAGGCTGGGTATAAGTCGAACCTCATAAAAATCTCCGTCTCACTCTCTCTTTCCCTATTCTTTATTTTCAGTTCATATACAACTGCATGGATGTTTTAAATATCTAAATTATACATACTACGTATATTTGGAAATCAAGTAAACTTAAAGTCCAATTTTGATTTGGGTTGCGGAAATCGAAAGAGAGTACATTAGTTACACCATATCTTGCGGAAACCTTACGGGAGGGTGTTACTTGGTTAACATCCCAAAGATAAATTTACCAATAGTTTATTTGAGTTCTAAATATTTGGAAAGAGTGATTTGATTCATCTATACAGGGCCTTACATCAGCAAGCATAAATTTTCATTCACTACAAGGCTTAGTTCAAATTTGGCTAATATCAACAAACAATCATTTTGAGTTTTTATATTACATAAGTGTTGTGTATTGGCTTGGTTGTTTGCTTTCTAATTATAATTGATTGGTTTGATTGAATGATTGGATGTTTGTATGGTTAAGAATTAAATAAAGAAACTAAGTTCTTGAGTGCTTAACAAATTAAACAAATAAGTCACGAATTAGTTAAAAGAAATAAAATAAGTTTAAAAATTCTAAAAGGAATTAAAAGAAATTTTTTAAAAGCCAATTCACCCCCCCCCCCCTTTTGGGAAGCTATTCCTAATTTCAAGGTCCAAATATTTTAAACAAATCTCTCCAACTCTCTTTTACTTGTTTTATCTCAAAATCATTTTTAAAGAGAGTATTTTATTTTGGGCATTTTATTTGTATTGACATGCATATACTCTCACGTGTTATTTATCTTCTGAAAATCAATTTTTGAGAGTATTGCTTGCATTTCTCCTGAATATTTTTTTGATAAATATTTTGGGAGAAATTATTTACAGCACAAATATTTTATTGAATTTAAATTCCTAAATTCTCCAAATGTTTCTTTTTTGAAAAAAAAAAATTATAGGAGAACATAATACTCATATTTTCATACATATATTTGTGCATTGATTATTTAGAAATGCACCCTTTACTCTACTGAGCTCAAATCATATCATAAGATAGTACATACATTTTAGAGCTTTATTGTGTACATTTTTGCTAGTATTTCAGAAGCATTGTTATATGTACAAAAATGTTTTATTGTATGATTGGGTTCATCCCGTTAATTGAATTAGGGAGTCTTAGCCCCGCAAATAAGACCAGTTCAGTTCAACCCAGAATTGAACTGGGGAGTCTCAACCCCGTAAATGAGACCGGTTCGGTTCAGTTTGAAAATTGAAGGAGTTTTCCTCGCCTCATAAAGAGAGGATGTAAAAGACTTCTACTCCACCCGGTTAAGTGAGCAGGTATAATGGAATCCTTATGGGGTATGCCCAAGGAGGGGATGTAGGCTGGTTTGTCCGAACCTCGATAACAAATTTGGTGTTGCTCTCTCTATCTTATTTAAATTCCTATACTTTAATTTCAGCATGTGTATGAATGTTTATTTAATTTCAAAATAATTTGCAAACACACATTTGATTTAAATAAGATACTGCACACGTGTAGTTTTGCTTTCATTGTTAAACTCATTTTACATACATGTATATATGTTGAATGTGATATGAATTGTGATGAATCAGCGAAATGTTTTAAATTAGTCAAAAAATTTTAAATGTCCAATTCACCCCCCTTCTTGGGATCACACCAATTCCAACAGTGCTTTATGTCCAGGCTTACCACACCGGAAACAGTCACCTGGTCCGCCCCTGCACTCTCTCGAATGCCTCTTGCCACACTTAGGGCAAACAGGGTATAATGAGGTACCCTCAAATGCTCTACCACTCGTATAATAACCCAAGATATTTAATCAGGGTTTCGTTGATGAATCCCTTTCGTCGATGAACACAGGGGATTCATCAACGAGGGTACATGAGGACCTCGTCAACGAGGACATGTTTCGTCGATGAGAAGATACCGACAAGTTGTTTTTCCAAGTTCTGAAATTCATTGATGAGAAGAAGGCATTCATCGACAAATCTCCTTCTTGACCTCGTCAACGAGGTGACGTGGCTCGTTGACGAAGGCCAGGGTATAAATAGTACAAATCTCAGATTTTATGTAGAATTAACAGCAAAATATTTTCCCTCTCTCTCCTCTACGATTTCTTCCTCTTCTCTCCTCGATCTCGATCCCATTTCTGGCCAGATCATCAATCTGAGGTCACCATGACGCTCTTGGGAAAGTTCTCTCCAAGTCTGCCGGAGCGAATCGTTGGTAGAACTGAGTTGAATTTCATCCCAAATTCAGGGTAAAGCCTCTTATTCAATATTTGGCTTTCTAACAATTGTAGAAAATGTAGTAGTCAAAGAAATAATGATATTTAATTCTGGTAGATGTTGTTTTCAGGTTGTTGAGTGGGAAACCCTA